>NC_088781.1:492500-677500 GCF_958450345.1 Calliphora vicina
TCAAATCGGTAGGCAACCTTGAATTTAAAATAATAAATATTTCGCAAAATTTTTGTTTCAGGATTAGTCGTTGGTGATGAAAAAGATCAGAAGACAAAAAAGTCCTTTGTATTTCACACCCAAAGTGGTTGTTGTAATATTTCTGGGAACATTATTACTTCAAGGACACAAGGTGGGCAACTGTGTTTAAATTTCACTTTTTTTTTTTGTATAGCCACGACGTTTTCAGTGTCATTGAAGCCAATAGTTTGTAATCTCTATAAAAGAGCTCAGTTTTATTAAAAAATATTTAATTTCTTAAAATATTTGTATTTATTTTGAAGAAATAAGATGAAACACTAACACTTTTTATTTTTATTAAAATGTCATTCAAAAAGAACGTAATCAAATTAAATTATAAGCAAATAATCAACCATCCATTCAAATTGTTTAATTTAAATTGTTCAAAATAGTCATGACTCGAAAATTTGTTATCCTTTTTCGTAAGCAGAATTAAACATCATCAAAAATATTAATTTATTTTTCATTTCTTTACAATAACAATAAAAAAAAACTTAATTAAAGTAAAACAAAAGCATTACAATCACAATATTAAATGTATTATAGATTTAAATATATGTTAGAAAATTGATATAATTATTAACAGAACCATTATAAAATGTATAAAAATTTTCAATTAATTTACAAAAAAAAAACTAAATACATAAATATGTTGTAGCAGCATGTTAAACAATGAAATAAATATTTAAATGTGTCATTATAATAATTATATTTATATTTAAACAAAATTTTATTAAATGTTAGTTTTTATTGTAAATGTTTAAATTTAAAGAGAAACTGATACAAAAGAATATTAAACATAAATATACAATATACATACTTACAAATTATACTTGCATATACATATGTATGTACTACATAAATGTTTATGGACTTTGCATATACATACATACATACATAGATATTAAAATGACAGCAAACAATTAAAAAACATAACAAATATACTAAAAAGCAATGATGAAATTGATGTGTTTAATTTCCGTTTAGGTAGTTTATTCAAGAGTTGGATTGGAGGAGTAATTGAATCGAAATGATTGTAACTAAAAGGATAGGATAGAATAATTTAGAACAGGAAGCAGCAATAAACCTTGGAATATTACCGCCGGAATGTTGTGTCAATTGTTTTATACGAACTAATTCCATGATTTAATTTTGGTACAAATTTGATAATTTATCAAAGAATTTTCCTAAAAATGTTTGAGACCACTGTAATAATATCCAAAACAACGAAACACTTCATTTAATTTATTTTATTTTAAAGACCTATCACTCACGGTTTTTTACTTGTTTAGTTTCAATTCCCTTCTCTATAAGGATTTAAATAATTAAAAAAGGACTACACAAATTTTCAGTCTTCCGAAAGCGTCAAAATATAATCGAATATGCCAAAAACTACACTATACTCGTAGAGCAAAAACTGGCTCAATTGTGTTACAAATTCAATCATTCTCTTTTCATTTATAAATCCACATACATATATATTTACATTGCATGAATTTCTATAATATGTATTTATAAGTACTTTGCGGTTAAAATTCTTTATAGATAATGTATTGCAACAAACCTCCTTAAGAGCAATACCTCATTGTAATTGTAATCTTTAAATGATTCAGATCGATTTATCCAAACATTTAATAAATTGCTAAACAATATTTTACGCAAATGGAAGGTTTATCAAATCCACTTATAGCCGAATTAATAGCCACTGAAGAGTGCTATATAAATACATTGAACAAAGTTGTCAGTGGGTAAATAAATGATCGCTGAGATCTTAAAAGTTGATCATGATAATATAAAATGAGACCCTTTCTGGTTTTATAGCTACATGGTTGAGTACTTTAATGAAATTAGTAAAATTCCTGTACCTGAAGATTTGAAGAAATACGATGCTGATTCGATATTTGGCAATATTACTGAAATCCATGATTGGCATAAAAAGTAAGTGCAATAAAATGTTTATCTATGTTTACTCTTCTTAAATTGAAGTAGCTAGTTAATGAGATTTGGAGTCAAGTTTTCAAGCACTAATGATTTGATCCCTTTGGGATCAACTTTATAAGATACGAATATTTAAAGATACACAAACGTAAATATTTTCGAAATTAAATAATAATTGAAATGACCAAATATGATCAGAATCGGAAGATATAATGTCAGTTTAATTGTGTTGTCTTATGCATTTCATGTTATTGCAAATTTGACCTAAATGATTTATTATTTACGATTATTTCATTCCAGTTATTTTTTAGAAGCATTGAAGGACAATTCAGATTCTTTTCCTGGTTTGAGTAAAGTTTTCATCCAGAATAAATCTCAATTTGACATGTATCAAAAATACATCAGCAATATACCAATATCGAATTATCTGATCGAAAAGTACATTAATTATTTTGATCAAATCCAAAAGATGTTGAAGCAAAAAAATAGTGTAAGTAATAAATTTAAATTTATAAATGTACATATATCATTCATTCCATGAAAGATGTCTTCAGAATTTTACACACATATACCCACCCTATGGAGTTATTGCGACATTTCCAAATCAATTTTTTTTTTTTTTTTTGATAAATGTCTTGTTACAGATAAAAGACTTCATTAGAGCTCCCGCACAAAGAATATGTCGTTTCAAAATGCTGCTCAATGAAATTGTAAAACAGCTTACAAATAAAAATTTAGTTGAGGATGCAAACTGTATAAAAGAAGCATTAACCATGATTGAGGTAAATTTCACATTAAGTTTTTAAAAAATTTTATTAATTTTATAGTATTTTCAACAGAATTGTTTTTACGAATTAGATAAAATACCCTGTTTTACTGATTTAACAAAGTTCGATGGTATTTTATTGGCCCAAGGAAAACTTTTACATTGCGGTTCTCTAATGTGTACCTACAATGGGAAACTACGCCAATTATACGTATTTATTTTCAGGCGGTTGATCTTATTTACGAAAAGGAAACAACATAAATATAGCAGTATTTACAAGTCTTATCTGCAGATACCGGTAATTTAGAGATTATCTCAGATTTAAAGAAAACATCCAAAACTACTCTCTTTCATTTAACAGATAAATATGTTGGAACTGAAGGAGTTGAACAATAGCACGTTTTCCCTTCAAGTAACGGATCCGAATAAACCCAAATACAGTATTATTTGTGAGAGCAACGCAGAGGATCTTTATACAAAATGGATACAGATCATTAAACAGCAAATAGAGTAATTAAATTAATTTTCATTAAGATATTGTGCATCAGATATCAGAAGATTGTTATTGTAAAAAGTAATATATATATGTATGTACATTAGGGATATAACTATTGACATTTTTTGCAAAAATGCAAATTGGCATAGCATAGTCGAATAGAGCATTACAAAATATGAAAAACCATGTTATTATTTTTTCGCGTTTGTTAAAAAAGTTCACGCACCAAACGCAATAAAAATAAAGTTTTCATTAAATATTTTAAATTTTTTTAAAATACAATACATTTTATTCCTTCGTTAAGTTATTTTTATAATTAATAATAACTGCGGACATAGTTCTAAAAATAATTTTAGTATCCCTCACACTTTTGGTTTATTTTAGAAGTTGGTGTTGGTGCGTGATGTTTTTGATTCCAAATGACCTAAAAAATGATTTTCATTACTTACTATATATCATTGGCCATCACGTGGTGGTATGCCAAAAATTTCTCCAAATTTAGTTATATGCTTAATTTTTTTGTTATATAATTACTTTTTTGGAAATAATTCGGTATCTTGGGAACTATTGGAGATATTATTACGAAATTTCACATGGTTTGAGCTGAGTTGCTTTCGAGTTGATTTACTTTTGTTCAGCTTCCTAGCTCTAATGGGGGCAAGTACGTAGCCCCTCAAAGTTGGCCACCTCGGGTCTAAAATTTTTTAAAAAAATCGCCAAAAATCCATTTATGATCCGAATGTAGGTTATTTATATTACTTGAAGAGATATTCAGGTTTATTGATTTATTATACCCTTCACCTTCGTGAGAAGGGTATATATAAGTTTGTCATTCCGTTTGTAATTTCTACATTTTTCATTTCCGACCCTATAAAGTATATATATTCTGGATCCTTATAGATAGCGGAGTCGATTAAGCCATGTCCGTCTGTCTGTCTGTCTGTCTGTCTGTCTGTCTGTCTGTCTGTCTGTCTGTCTGTCTGTCTGTCTGTCTGTCTGTCTGTCTGTCTGTCTGTCTGTCTGTCTGTCTGTCTGTCTGTCTGTCTGTCTGTCTGTCTGTCTGTCTGTCCGTCTGTCTGTCTGTCTGTCTGTTGAAATCAGTTTTCTGAAGACCCCAGATATCTTCGGGATCCAAATCTTCAATAATTCTGTCAGACATGCTTTCGAGAATTTTGCTATTTAAAATCAGCAAAATCGGTCCACAAATGGCTGAGATATGAGGAAAAAACCAAGACAACCTCGATTTTTGACCTATTTTTTACCTATATCTGGATTACTAAGACATTAATATAGACAATATGGATATCTAATGATAGATATTTCAAAGACATTTGCAACGACGTATATAAGACCATAGTAAGTTGGACCTACAATGGGTCAAAATCGGGAAAAAAAATTTTAACCCGAATTTTTTTTCCAAAAAAAATTTTAACCCGAATTTTTTTTTCCAAAAAAAAAATTTAAAAAACAAAAAAAAATTTAAAAAAAATTTTAAATTAAAAAAAAAAAAAATTTTAAATTTAAAAAAAAAAAAATTTAAATTTAAAAAAAAAAAAATTAAATTTAAAATAACAATCGAAAAATTTTTTTTTCAAAAAATTAAAAAAACAACTGGAAAACAAATTAAATTTTGTTTACCTAAAAATATTTAAAATTTTGAAGTATAATTTGGTGAAGGGTATATAAGATTCGGCACAGCCGAATATAGCACTCTTACTTGTTTTTTTTTAATTTTGCTCGATCTTTTTATGGTTTTTTAGATATGGGGGGCCTACGGAGGGTCGAAATTTATTTTTAAAATATCAGCTATATTGTCGATAAAATTTTAAATAAAATAAAAACAACTTGCTAACTGATATCTCTTCCCTATAAAAAGTTATACGCATCCAAAGTTGGAACTTGTAAAAAGGACCGCATTTTTTACGTAGAAAAAAAATTTCTTCGGGACTATATATAATTTTTATATGATCCGGAAAGATAACTTAATGCAAAGGCGTGTAAAGAAAAACTTGGCTCACTTAAACGGACATACCACCCCCAGTCCTATCAAAACTTGGCCAATTTACAAAAAAAAAATTTAGTTTGAGTAAAAAATTCCAAAAAATGCAAAGCACAGATCCACGAAAAAGCTCTATATTTATATAACCCCATATGTTTTTTAAATATGTACTAATTATTTTTATTACCACATGGTAAATAACGTAACAGTAGGCACTTTTCTAAAAAAACTCAGTTTTTGGAACACATTTCCTAAGACGGAATTTCAGTATTTGAAAATAAAAAATTTCAAAAATTGTAATGCCATTGATTTAAGGACATTTTAGTTATTTTTAATTGTTAAAATTTTATATTTTTATTCGTGGAAAATCACCATATGAATTTTTTTTTAGTTTTTAAGATAAATAAAGTCCCAAAATTTTATAAAATTATTTAATTTTACTAAAATATCAATCCTCAAGTCATAGTGAGGGGCTACGCACTGGCCCCCATTGGCATAAGGAAGCTGAACAAACGTAAATCAACTCGAAAACACCTCAGCTCATACCATGTGAAATTTCTTAACAATATCTCCAATTGCTTCCAAGATACCGAATTAAAAAAAAGTTTCTAAACCACTGTGATATGTACCTACATATGTATGTACTATAAACGAGTAAAATATTAATTTTTGTTTCACATTCTTTGTTAATTTCACATTTATCATCATCAGGGAAACCGGAGTTTTTTCCTCTACGTCCTATTGAGCCTTGCATAAGATACAATATTTATCCGTTTTAGAAGATTTTCAGAATTTTGGCATCGATTTGTTAGTGTACATACATACATATGTATATTTTTACATTTATTTTCTTTTTTTTGACTTTTTAGAGCACATTTTGCCTTGTTGTGTAAATTTTATTAAATTTTTTAAAAAATTGTTTTTTTTTAATATAATCTGCCTAAACATTATTTCTTGGAAAATTCGAATATGGATATCAAATGTTATTGTTTGAATTTGTAAACCAGTTACATATCTTGGAAAAATACATAGACAATTCGACAGTTCTTTAAAAATATTTGATGTAAATTTTATAAATATGTATGTAAATAAAATTTGTATTGCTTTGGATAAAGTAGCGAAACCTAACCGATAATACTTAAAAATTCCTTACATATTTTTTATAACTACATAATTTGAATTTGGGATAATTATCCATTTATGCATATTTAATTTCTAAAACAATATTTTCTGTTAAAACCGATCTCAAATCTCTAACTCTTCAGTTCTTTAACAAAATAGCAATAAATACTTGAATTTAAAATAATTACAATATTTTTCTTATTTCTTTAAATACTAAGAATTTTGGTGTATAACACGTAATTATTGATGAACGGCAAATCGTTTTTTCGTTTTTTTAGGCAAAATGTATTTTTTCCAAAAAATTAAAAAATCTTGCTTTAGTAATTTGCCTCTAACTCAAGCAGTTCTTAGCATTACAAATTCAGATTTTCAAATACGAACTTACCTTTTTTATTTTTGCTTACCTTTTCTCATATAAAAATTGAACGAGGCAAAATGTTTTATTCTGTAAATGCAGTATGGTAAGAAATTTAAAAATAAAGATTTTGATGTACAGTTTAACAGTAGCATTTTGTTAAGAAAAACAGCAGTTTTAGTTATAATGATGAAATGACTAATGTTGTTTATTTCTAAATTTGCTTCAATTTTATAAATATGTACATTAGGGTGGGTCAATTTGTTCGGGTAAGAATAAACGTGACAGGTGTAATTGGAATCTAAAATTCTAAGAAAATTTCCAAAAGAAAGTATGGTTCTAAAATTAAAACCTAACTCCCGCCGAGAGACATAAAGATTTAAGATTTAACTCTGCTACAAAATAACACGTTTTTATATGAAAACCTATTTTGTTTTGCACAGTGTTTTAAAGACAATTTAAATTGATGTAGACTAAAATGAGACATTACTTGTTACATTACTTTTTCGAAAAAAATTACCTTATAAATTGTACTAATATTTTTTTTATTCATATGCGCTGGGGTAGAAAATACTAAAAAGGTGTTAATGAAAAGTTGAATAACTTTTTTTTTACCCACCTAATGTACATTAATATGAAATAAAGTAAGAAGATATTGATGTTGGTTTATTTTTATTTTTTCAAATTTGTTTAAATTGTACTTCTGTTGGACGAAATGTCATATTATTGAAATTGAATTTGTACAGCCAATAAGCGTAATGACCTGCAAGAGAGCTATATGAAAATAGTGGCTCTGAATATGTAGCGTAGGAGGACAACGATTCCTCTAGAACGGAAGAATAATGTGCAGGTATGGACTGTGATGATATTAGTGATAATAAGTCCAGTTGCGATGAAGAGATCGGTCAGGATTCAAAACTGGTGACGGTAATAAGCAATTGTCATAGCTGAGAAATTAGGTTGATCCAACGCAAACAGAAAAGCGGTGAAAAACTTAGCTTGAATTGTCCAAAGTCCATTGTCGACTACAATCAACATATGGGTGGTGTCGATTTCGATTTTTTTAAATTTTAAAAATTTGTTTGTCTGTTAAAATTTTTTTTTCCGATTTTGACCCATTGTAGGTCCAACTTACTATGGTCTTATATACGTTGCAAATGTCTTTGAAATATCTATCATTAGATATCCATATTGTCTATACTAATGCCTTAGTAATCCAGATATAGGTCAAAATCGAGGTTGTCTTGGTTTTTTCCTCATATCTCAGCCATTTGTGGACCGATTTTGCTGATTTTTTCCTCATATCTCAGCCATTTGTGGACCGATTTTGCTGATTTTAAATAGCAAAATTCTCGAAAGCATGTCTGACAGAATTATTGAAGATTTGGATCCCGAAGATATCTGGGGTCTTCAGAAAATTGATTTCAACAGACAGACAGACAGACGGACATGGCTTAATCGACTCCGCTATCTATAAGGATCCAGAATATATATACTTTATAGGGTCGGAAATGAAAAATGTAGCAATTACAAACGGAATGACAAACTTATATATACCCTTCTCACGAAGGTGAAGGGTATAATTATGGTGTAATTGGCGATCACATGCCTATTGAAGGAAACACGCGATGCCGCGGCCGATGCGTAAAGTGTACAAAAGATAAGAAAGGTGGAAAAACGACAAGCGCACCTTCTTTACTTGTAAGACATTGAAGTTCCACTATGTTTTCGAAAGGGTTAAACTAAATTCTTTATTTTCAGAGATTTTTAAAAATTTATTTATATTAGTTTAAAATGTTGTAATTTGCACATAACGCTCGCACCGTAGTGTAGTGTATTATTATACAATAATACGACTTACCCCATTTTCTCAATCTCCTGTTATTTTTATCATGACAGTTCTCATTGAGAAATCTTTTTATGGTAAATATTGTATCAATTCTCTTTCAGTATACAATATTTATGACCATCTTGCGGTTAAACTTATTTATAGATAAATATGTACATTTGTAATTAAATAAACTTTCTTGGAAAAAATTACTAAGAAAATCATTAAAATATCAAAGTTGAAACGATTCAGACCGATTTAGCTAGCCATCTAATAAATTATTGTACAAAAATAGCTTGACTACAAACATGGATAAACATTGTTTCTCAAATTGTAATAACTCCTTTAGAGAATACCGAAAACATCCCATTCCAGCTGTAGCTGAACTAATAACCACCGAAGAGACGTACATAAATACATTAGGAAATGTTGTCTATGGGTAAATAGATTATTGCTGAGTTCTTCCATTTGATCATGAAAATGTAAACTGATTAATGTTTTTTTTTATTTTAAAGTTATATGACTGAGTACTTTAATGAAAGTAGTGAAATTCCTGTACCGAGAGATTTACAGGAACATGATGGTCTTTTGATATTTGGAAATATTACCGAAATCTATGAGTGGCATAAGCAGTAAGTGAAAATAAATATTTCATCGAATGCAAAGTGAATCAAATTTCGGGCTGGAATTTTTTGTTACACTTGTTTTTGGTTTTATTTAGTAACGATGGATGTTCTTATTTTTTCAGTTACTTCTTTGGAGCATTGAAGAAAAATGAATTATCTATTCGTGGCTTGAGTCAGGTTTTCATCCAGAATGAGCCTCAATTTCACATCTATGCTAAATACATAAATAATAAATCAATATCGGAATATCTTATCAATACACATTTTGAATATTTTGAAAAAATCAAAAAAGCATTGAAGCACAAACATAGTGTAAGTGAAAGTTTTATATACATACATACATACAGTGGTGGCCACCAATTTAAGACAAATACTTGAATTTTCTTCATCAACTGAATTTTAAGTGCGATAGAGCCAAAATAAAAGGACCTCTAAGGGTATGAAATTTATTATTATATATAATGTTTCTAGTTTCTGAAAAATGTTTGGAAAAATCGGTAAAACATATATGGACAAAGATATGTGGAAATACGTTGACCCACCTCAGCGAACATCCGCTGTTAATAACATGATATGAGCGAAACTAATGGAACTAAAAATACGAAATTTGGTCCGAATATTTTATAATAATAAAAATATAATGATATAAATGTGAGAAAATATGTTTATTAAAAAAAATTTGTTGGTCAAGTTGTAGAAAAATTTTATGTGTTGGTGGTGAATATGTATGAATTGACACAGTCGAATAAAACACACTTGTGTGTTAAAACAGTCCTCATGCATACATATTTGTGGAAATATTTGAAAAAATAATTGACAATTACATGGAATTTAGCAAACAATTTTTGTCTTAATTTCCTGGCCACCACTGTATGTATGTATGTATGTATAAATATATGCAACAACGTCATAACTCAAAATCCGGGTGTTTTGAAATGAGTAATACAAAATATGCATAAATGAAAATTCATATTTTCTCGTATATTTGACAAGTAAAAATTTGTGTTAAATAGATATTAGTATCTACTATTTACATCAGGTTTTATTTCAGAAATCGCATGATTTGTTGAAAATTTATTTAAGAAATAGTAAAATGCCATAAAACATTTAAAGTCGTTTTTCTCGAAACGACTTTTTTTGAATTATGACGTTGTTGCAAATTAGCGATATGTATTATACAATATTCATAATAATGGCCTTTAAATAAATGCTTTAAATATTCTGATTACAGATAGGAGATCTCATGATAGCGCCCGTGCAGAGAGTAGGTCGTTATAAAATGCTGCTTAACGAAATTTTAAAACATCTTAAAAAGAAAGATTTAATTGAGGACGCAAACTGCTTAAATGACGCCATAACGGTGATAGGGGTAAATTTCTGTAATCTTGATAGAGGTAACTTCACTTATTAATTTAATAATATTTCTAATGTTACAGAACGTTTGCAACGAAGTAAATGAATTCGGTGATCTTACTGGTATCAGAAATTTCGATGGTATTGTGTCGGCCCAAGGACAACTTTTACATCGTGGATTTTTAAAGTGCAACTACGATGGTAAACGACGCAATTTATATGTTTTTCTTTTTAAGCGCTCGATTTTATTTACGAAAAAAATAGAACCTAAAAAGAAATATACCATTCCAACATACAATTCTTGTCTGCAAATACCGGTAATTTTTAACATTAACTCGAATTTGGAATATTAATCAAAAATATTATATGTATATATTTTAATTAATAGATGAATAAGTTACAGTTGAAAGAGTTAACCAACAGCAAGTTTTTCCTCCAACTAATGGATCCCAATGCTCCCAATTGTAGCCTTATTTGTGAGGCCCACTCAAGGGAGGAACATAAAAAATGGGTACAGGTCATCAAACAGCGGTTATCATTACAAATGAATTTAATTAATGATTTAGTACATCCCACCAATGATGATGATGATGAAAGGGAGATGCTGTTGTAGATCACTCAATCCTTCCTTATTTAAATTAATTTGATATACTACATACATACTTAATAAAAATTTACCAATCACTGTTATTTGTTAATTTAACATACATACATACATACATACATACATACATACATACATACATACATACATACATACATACATACATACATACATACATACATACATACATACATACATACATACATACATACATACATACATACATACATACATACATACATACATACATACATACATACATACATACATACATACATACATACATACATACATACATACATACATACATACATACATACATACATACATACATACATACATACATACATACATACATACATACATACATACATACATACATACATACATACATACATACATACATACATACATACATACATACATACATACATACATACATACATACATACATACATACATACATACATACATACATACATACATACATACATACATACATACATACATACATACATACATACATACATACATACATACATACATACATACATACATACATACATACATACATACATACATACATACATACATACATACATACATACATACATACATACATACATACATACATACATACATACATACATACATACATACATACATACATACATACATACATACATACATACATACATACATACATACATACATACATACATACATACATACATACATACATACATACATACATACATACATACATACATACATACATACATACATACATACATACATACATACATACATACATACATACATACATACATACATACATACATACATACATACATACATACATACATACATACATACATACATACATACATACATACATACATACATACATACATACATACATACATACATACATACATACATACATACATACATACATACATACATACATACATACATACATACATACATACATACATACATACATACATACATACATACATACATACATACATACATACATACATACATACATACATACATACATACATACATACATACATACATACATACATACATACATACATACATACATACATACATACATACATACATACATACATACATACATACATACATACATACATACATACATACATACATACATACATACATACATACATACATACATACATACATACATACATACATACATACATACATACATACATACATACATACATACATACATACATACATACATACATACATACATACATACATACATACATACATACATACATACATACATACATACATACATACATACATACATACATACATACATACATACATACATACATACATACATACATACATACATACATACATACATACATACATACATACATACATACATACATACATACATACATACATACATACATACATACATACATACATACATACATACATACATACATACATACATACATACATACATACATACATACATACATACATACATACATACATACATACATACATACATACATACATACATACATACATACATACATACATACATACATACATACATACATACATACATACATACATACATACATACATACATACATACATACATACATACATACATACATACATACATACATACATACATACATACATACATACATACATACATACATACAGTCATACATACATACATACATACATACATACATACATACATACATACATACATACATACATACATACATACATACATACATACATACATACATACATACATACATACATACATACATACATACATACATACATACATACATACATACATACATACATACATACATACATACATACATACATACATACATACATACATACATACATACATACATACATACATACATACATACATACATACATACATACATACATACATACATACATACATACATACATACATACATACATACATACATACATACATACATACATACATACATACATACATACATACATACATACATACATACATACATACATACATACATACATACATACATACATACATACATACATACATACATACATACATACATACATACATACATACATACATACATACATACATACATACATACATACATACATACATACATACATACATACATACATACATACATACATACATACATACATACATACATACATACATACATACATACATACATACATACATACATACATACATACATACATACATACATACATACATACATACATACATACATACATACATACATACATACATACATACATACATACATACATACATACATACATACATACATACATACATACATACATACATACATACATACATACATACATACATACATACATACATACATACATACATACATACATACATACATACATACATACATACATACATACATACATACATACATACATACATACATACATACATACATACATACATACATACATACATACATACATACATACATACATACATACATACATACATACATACATACATACATACATACATACATACATACATACATACATACATACATACATACATACATACATACATACATACATACATACATACATACATACATACATACATACATACATACATACATACATACATACATACATACATACATACATACATACATACATACATACATACATACATACATACATACATACATACATACATACATACATACATACATACATACATACATACATACATACATACATACATACATACATACATACATACATACATACATACATACATACATACATACATACATACATACATACATACATACATACATACATACATACATACATACATACATACATACATACATACATACATACATACATACATACATACATACATACATACATACATACATACATACATACATACATACATACATACATACATACATACATACATACATACATACATACATACATACATACATACATACATACATACATACATACATACATACATACATACATACATACATACATACATACATACATACATACATACATACATACATACATACATACATACATACATACATACATACATACATACATACATACATACATACATACATACATACATACATACATACATACATACATACATACATACATACATACATACATACATACATACATACATACATACATACATACATACATACATACATACATACATACATACATACATACATACATACATACATACATACATACATACATACATACATACATACATACATACATACATACATAC
Source organism: Calliphora vicina (assembly GCF_958450345.1). Classification (NCBI taxonomy): domain Eukaryota; kingdom Metazoa; phylum Arthropoda; class Insecta; order Diptera; family Calliphoridae; genus Calliphora; species Calliphora vicina. The sequence continues at coordinate 507,060 of NC_088781.1, forward strand.
ATACATACATACATACATACATACATACATACATACATACATACATACATACATACATACATACATACATACATACATACATACATACATACATACATACATACATACATACATACATACATACATACATACATACATACATACATACATACATACATACATACATACATACATACATACATACATACATACATACATACATACATACATACATACATACATACATACATACATACATACATACATACATACATACATACATACATACATACATACATACATACATACATACATACATACATACATACATACATACATACATACATACATACATACATACATACATACATACATACATACATACATACATACATACATACATACATACATACATACATACATACATACATACATACATACATACATACATACATACATACATACATACATACATACATACATACATACATACATACATACATACATACATACATACATACATACATACATACATACATACATACATACATACATACATACATACATACATACATACATACATACATACATACATACATACATACATACATACATACATACATACATACATACATACATACATACATACATACATACATACATACATACATACATACATACATACATACATACATACATACATACATACATACATACATACATACATACATACATACATACATACATACATACATACATACATACATACATACATACATACATACATACATACATACATACATACATACATACATACATACATACATACATACATACATACATACATACATACATACATACATACATACATACATACATACATACATACATACATACATACATACATACATACATACATACATACATACATACATACATACATACATACATACATACATACATACATACATACATACATACATACATACATACATACATACATACATACATACATACATACATACATACATACATACATACATACATACATACATACATACATACATACATACATACATACATACATACATACATACATACATACATACATACATACATACATACATACATACATACATACATACATACATACATACATACATACATACATACATACATACATACATACATACATACATACATACATACATACATACATACATACATACATACATACATACATACATACATACATACATACATACATACATACATACATACATACATACATACATACATACATACATACATACATACATACATACATACATACATACATACATACATACATACATACATACATACATACATACATACATACATACATACATACATACATACATACATACATACATACATACATACATACATACATACATACATACATACATACATACATACATACATACATACATACATACATACATACATACATACATACATACATACATACATACATACATACATACATACATACATACATACATACATACATACATACATACATACATACATACATACATACATACATACATACATACATACATACATACATACATACATACATACATACATACATACATACATACATACATACATACATACATACATACATACATACATACATACATACATACATACATACATACATACATACATACATACATACATACATACATACATACATACATACATACATACATACATACATACATACATACATACATACATACATACATACATACATACATACATACATACATACATACATACATACATACATACATACATACATACATACATACATACATACATACATACATACATACATACATACATACATACATACATACATACATACATACATACATACATACATACATACATACATACATACATACATACATACATACATACATACATACATACATACATACATACATACATACATACATACATACATACATACATACATACATACATACATACATACATACATACATACATACATACATACATACATACATACATACATACATACATACATACATACATACATACATACATACATACATACATACATACATACATACATACATACATACATACATACATACATACATACATACATACATACATACATACATACATACATACATACATACATACATACATACATACATACATACATACATACATACATACATACATACATACATACATACATACATACATACATACATACATACATACATACATACATACATACATACATACATACATACATACATACATACATACATACATACATACATACATACATACATACATACATACATACATACATACATACATACATACATACATACATACATACATACATACATACATACATACATACATACATACATACATACATACATACATACATACATACATACATACATACATACATACATACATACATACATACATACATACATACATACATACATACATACATACATACATACATACATACATACATACATACATACATACATACATACATACATACATACATACATACATACATACATACATACATACATACATACATACATACATACATACATACATACATACATACATACAAATGTAGAAAATGTTTTCATCAATATACAAAAAAATACAGACAAGTGGCACCGCTGAACAGCTGACATAGAAAATTAAAACAAAAACCAAAAAAGGTAAACAATAAAAGTAACCGGGACAACTAAAGAAAAAAGTTTTTTGTGGTGGAAAAATGGAAAAGATAAGATTAATATCGTATTTAAAATATTTTGGTACTAATTTTATTGACAACTGTTCAATAAAATTAACTTTTTTACATGGCGAAGAACAGCTGATGCTGTTGTTAAATGTTTTATATTTACAGTCGACATTAACGTCAAAAATATACTTTAACTTGTCTATGGTAGACCTAAAGTCCACTCTTAAAGACGACTTTATTTCTATTAAAATATACTTTATTTCTGACTATGATTATCGGCCAATAAAAAAATAACTCAATCAAAAAATAACCTAAAATACGATTTTCGCCAGGTGATACAAATATTGACACAAAGTATACAGAGGCGACACGGCAAAAAAAATATATTTGTCTCGTTCGTTCGAAACAATTTCAACTGGTTTGGTTTTGTGCTTATTTATATAGATGTTTGTTTTAACGCACTGTCTGTATTAAACCGCAAATTTGTTTTCTCTTTCTATCGAAACAATTTCAAAAAAAGCTGATTTTAGTGTTTTTGAACTGTCAAATTTGACGCCTCTGTATACTTTGTGATATTGACTTACTACAATCATTAGGTGGTTCGCGTACTTTCCAGTAAAAAATATTCAGTAGCTTTATTTTAGAGAGTAAAAATAAATTACATACTCTCCAAGGCGAATCTATAGATTCGCCTTGATACTCTCAATCTGAAAAATTACCAAAAAAAAAGTACGCGAACAACAATTTGTAAAAAAACTTGTATTTTATTATAAATCAATTTAAAACGTTTGTTTTGTGTTATTTTACATATTTTCTTTGCAAACTTGTAAATTGTATTAATTTTTAACTTTTTAGTTTTGTTTATATTTTCAACCATGTGTTTTAAACATATTTTTATGTTGATATTTTTTCCTGGATAAAAAATGTCCAGTAAAAAATATAATGTTCTCTATATATGAACTGTCAATTTCAATACTCTCTTGCTATAATCGTTATAATATAAAAATAACCAAGGCGTATTAACAAGGTGAGTGCGTCCCGGCAACAAATACAACAATGCAAAAACAACAGGCAATTTGTTTTTGTTAAAATGTAAGGTAAATGTCAAAATCAAGGCGAATTAAAATATTACTATGTTATTTACAATAACAAATGTAAACATAAACAAAGTTTGACATATAGTGTACATAAAACCACAGCGAATTAAGAAACAGCTGATTTTATGCACTCACCTTGTTAATACGCCTTGAAAATAACCAAAATGAAAAACAAGTAAGAGAGCTATATTCGACTGTGCCGAATCTTATATACCCTTCACCAAATTATACTTTAAAATAAAAATTTTAAATATTTTTAGGTAAACAAAATTTAAATTTTTTTTCCATTGTTTTTTCGAAATTGTTTTTTAAATTTTTATTTATTTTTTTTTTAAATTTTAAATTTTTTTTTAAATTTTATAATTTTTTTTTAATTTAAAAAAAATTTGTTTTTTAATATAAAAAAAAAAATCGGGTTAAAAAATATTTTTTCCGATTTTGACCCATTGTAGGTCCAACTTAATATGGTCTTATATACGTCGCGACGCGTCGTTGCACAGGTCTTTGAAATATCTGTCATTAGATATCCATATTGTCTATAATAATGATTAAGTAATCCAGATAAGGGTCAAAAATCGAGGTTGTCCTGGTTTTTTCCTTATATCTCAGCCATTTGTGGACCGATTTTCTCGATTTTAAATAGCTAACAATATCACATTTACAATCACCCCCAAGGCGAATTTAAATACAAGATGGTGTCGGTGGCGAATTCAGGGAAATACGAGCCAAGGTAAGGTATATTAATTATAAGGTAGTGTTATCAGACCAGCTGATCGTTTTTTGCTACTATGTTTATTTTTCGCCGTAGTGCATTATAAATGTCAAACTTTGTTTACATTTTGTAAATGTCAAACTTTGTTTTGCTGTTAAATTCGTTTATGTTTTAATACCAATTATAATACTACACGAAATTAGTTTTATTTTTAAAACCATCAAATTAAATTACAAACAGATTCAAATTTATAAACATTTTTTGTTTAACAAAAATTCGCTTTGATTTATTTGTGAGCTGTTTTTGACATTTTTCCCTATATACCTTGGCTCAAGGTATATTAATTATAAGGTAGTGTCATCGGCGAATTCAGAATACCGAGCGAATTGGTTATATTTTTTTTATATGTAGTTTGACATTGTGCCTGCATTTGAAGGCGAATTGGCTGTCAGGGAAAAATGTCAAAAACAGCTCAAATATTTGTAATTTAATATGATGTTTTTAAAAATAAAACTAATCTCGTGTAGTATTATTATTGTTTTTAAAACATAAACGAATTTAACAGCAAAACAAAGTTTGACATTTACAAAATGTAAACAAAGTTTGACATTTATACTGCACTACGGCGAAAAATGAACATAGTAGCAAAAAACGATCAGCTGTTCTGATAACACTACCTTATAATTATTATACCTTGATACGAGCGAATTCAAGGCGAATTTAAATACAAGGTGGTGTCGGTGGCGAATTCAGGAAAATACGAGCGAATTCATTAATTTTTTATATATGGAGTTTGACATTCAAAACCACTCTCTCATTGTTTCGAATGTCAAACTCCATATAGTATAAAAAATGCATGAATTCGCTCATATTTGCCTGAATTCGCCACCGACAATACCTTGTATATAAATTCACCTTGATCACCCCTATCGCGAATCAATATTTCACATGAAATATTTTCTCTTTTCCTCTTTTCGTTCATCTACATTGTTCACGCGAAAAAATTACCCTTGTTGTGAAATTTATAGATGGAATTTTGTAAACAATAAACAGCTGTTACGAACAAAATTAACTATTGTGAATTAAAAGTTCATGGGAGTATCACGATAGTAATTTTCCCTTCGAGGGAAATGGGTATTTCATGAGAACAAAATTTCACATGTTATTGCCGATAGCGGTCAATATCTATTTATAATAAAGTTTCATGGGGACTGCTCAGTGGCAAGGCGAATTCATATAAGGTGTCCTCATTAGCCCAGCTGATCATCAGCTGTTTTATCCGAACTGTCAAAATTTATGTTTGTGTTGGTGCGCGCCATATATGTGTGTTTGTATGTGTGTGTTTTTAATGCGTCCACTTTTTTCTGTTGTTTTATATTCAATTTCTTCTGTTTCTCCACGCGTTTGAACTCATCATCGAACATTTTAACATCCTCCACATGAAATGAAGCAATAAAAATATATATTACACTAGTTTTTTGTTAAATTCCACTTTAATATTGAATTCGCCTTACTTGTGTTTTTGATAGATTGGGTAAAAAGCAAAAACAAAATGTATGTTGTTTTTGTATTGTTGTACTTGTTGTAGTTATGCATACACCTTATATGAATTCGACTTGCTCAGTGGTTTAGAAACTTTTTATTGTGGAAATACATAATTTGGTAGCTCGTGAACGATTGGAGGTATCTCAATGAAATTTCACATAGTCAGTGCTGGGGAGTTTTTGAGTTGATTTGTATTTATGTACATGAGCTCGTAGTTGAAATGGCGGCTAGTGTGTGGTCCCTAACATTGAACATTTAAAAAAAAAAATTAACACCTGAGGTAGGAAATTTTGTTGTATAGGTATTTGTTAAAATCTATATATATAAAAGAGTAACATTACTGACTGACTGACTGAATGAATGACTGACCGATTCATCATCGCACAGCCCAAACGACTGAAGCTAGAATTATGAAATTTTAACTGTGGGTTCCTTCCTCCCCAAAACGATCCACTAAGAAGGGATTTTTGGAAATTCGAACGTTTAGGAGGTAAAAACGGGTAAATTCGGTAACCTTATATCTTCAATAATAAGAAAGATTAAAAAAAACATAAAATTGCATGTTACTCCATTTAAAAAATAAGCTGACAGGTGTCTCATACTTTTTCGAAATTCGAACCTTTTAGGGGATAAAACGGGTAAAAACTGTGTTTTGGTACTTTTTTGGCACCCTGTGTATCTTTTAAACCAATAAACATAGAATCAAAATTTAAATCGTATTCTTTACTTATCAAAAAATAAAAAATATAAGTTTGGTACTATTTGGAAATTCGAACCCTTAAGGGATACAAATTGTGTTTATTTTTGGTACTTTTTCATAAAATATGTTTTTCTATAATTTGACACAGCCATACGAATATTTTACTATGAGCTCCTACCACGATACAGAAATTTATTTGAATAAAATTTTACCACCGCAATGGGGATAAAAAAGGTACCATAAAGGGGATAAAATCGAGAAAATACCTTTTATTGCAAATTATTAAGCCACTTTTGATAATTTTTTAACATTGGTTCCTCTATTCATAGGAAAATTAACTAACAGGTTGTTATTAGGAACTCGAGTGCCAAGGTGTATATTGGGCCAAATCCGGGTAAACAATTTGGTACTTTTTTTAAAACATATTTATTCTTGGGTACATTTACACAGATTTTAATCGTTTGAGCATTAACAATTTTTGCAAAATGGAATATTTTTAAATTTCAAACTTGATGGGTGTTCAAGGAGGAAAAGGGAAATTTGTACTTTTTTCCTAATGGTACTTTTTAACATTTTAAATTATTTCACTTATCGACATTAAAGTTAGCTGATATGTATCTGAGTGAGGTTAGTGTTAAAAATAGAGGATTATATTTAGGTACCAAAATGTGAGAATTGAACTATAGGTACTTTTTTATTCTTCTAATGGTACTTTTAGAATTTTCTATAACAACGGACTTAGAAACATGAAATTAAGCATATATGGTCCTAAGTGAGTGAGAATTCAAGGGGGAGACTTTTTGGTACTTTTTCTTTATTCGAATGGTACTTATTGTAATTTCTTCACCAATGAACCTAGAAACTTATATGGAACCGAGTGAGTGGGAAACCACAAGTGTGGGCTTTTTGGTACTTTTTCTATATTCTTATGGTACTTTTTTGAATTTTGTATAACAATGGACTTAGAAACATGAAATTAAGCATATATAGTCCTCAGTGAGTGAGAATTCTAGGGGTACTTTTTCATTATTTGAATGGTACTTTTTGTAATGTCTTCACCAATGAACCTAAAAACATGGAATTAAGCTTATGTGGACCCTAGTGAGTGGAAACACACAAGTGGGGGCTTTTTGGTACTTTTTGAATTTTCTGTAGTAATGGGCATAGAAATATGGTCCCAAGTGAGTGCAAATTCCAGGGCATACTTCATGGTACCTTTTCTTTATTCTCATGGGTACTTTTTTGAATTTTCTATAATAATGGACCCAGAGTTTCCAAAAAAAATCGAAGAATTTTAAAACCGATTTTATTGTTGCAATTGTACTTTTTGAATATTTTATAATAATAAACCTAAAAAATTTAAATTAGGCACACATGATTCTGAATAAATTTGAATTCACAAAAGGTAACTTTCTTTTGCATTTTCTATAATAATGGACTCAGAAATATGAAATAAGACATTTACAATTATATTCACAAAGGGAGACTTAATAGTACTATTTCTTGCTTCTAATTGGGGTGGCGAAGCGCACCGGGTCATATAGTTTTAAATAAAATATAAGGAAGTTACATAAATATAATGATTTGCATGATCTTAAAAAATCAAAAAATTCACTGGTGTTTACATTCTAGTTGTTTTTCTTGAACATTTAACCTTTATTTTCTTCAAAAGTTAGCACAACTGCTTAACGAATCACAAAAGGCAACATGGCTCTCTTAAAAAAATTATCTTAAGCTCAGTGACCCAAACTGATTGTATTATATGAAAATTGTATGTGATTTAGAATGGAAAAGTCAATAATTATGTTTAATAAAATAAAATGTATTTTAGGTTTTATGTTATTAGACATATTTTACTTTATTAATTTTCAATATTTTAGTTCACGATTTTGGTTTATTATTATTATCTTATATATAAATAGGCCTATTGTGGTACACTTTTAAGTATGTTATTGTTCACCAATATTGATGACACATATATGGTTTAAGAGGTTATTTTCTCTAGATTTGAAGAACATAATTTTTTTTTAAAATGTCGGCCACCGGGCAATTTTAGTTATTATTATTATTGCAATTTTTGACTGCACATCACATTTTAATTATACCCTTCGTCATGAGTGGCAAGGGTATATATAAGTATGTCATTCCGTTTGTAATTTCTACATTTGCGACCCCACAAAGAATATATATTCTGGATCGTTGTCGATATAACCAGTCGATATAACCATGGCCGTCTGTCCGTCTGTATGTTGAAATCAACTTTCCGTAGCCCCTAAATAACTTACATTCATGATTCATACATCAATATGTCGGGAATTCCGGCTCGGTTGCTATTTAAAATCGACAAAATCGGCCCACAAATGGCTGAGATGTAAGGAAAAAAAAACGGTAAAACCTCGAATTATTGCCTATTTTTTATCTATATCTGGATTACTAAGTCGTTAATATAGACAATATGGATATCTAATGATAGACGATGTACATAGGTATATAAAGCTATAGTAAGTTGGTCCGACAATGGGTCTAAATCGGGAAAAATATTTTTTAACCCGAATTTGTTTTTCATCAAAAATTTTTTTGTCATGTTATTCATGCCTGTTTAGTATTGTTATGGTTGTAGCCAGTGTTGCCACTGAACAAATTTTATTCCTACCAAATTTTTGTCAAAAAACTACCAAAATCGTTTTAAACCTACCATTTTTTTAAAATCATATACTACATATTTTTTTTTTGGAGAAAATTATGATTTTTTTATTTAAAAAGTATTTACATATCGTCCCCTCAATAAAACAATAGTGTATACGCATTAGGGTGGCCCTTAATAAACGAAAGTTGGATTTTGGCCATTCTCACCCCTCAGTTTGGTGAACATTAGTAAAAAAATCATCCTGAAAAATTTTTAGGTAGATCGGTTGGGATTAAGACGTGCCGCAAGCCCTCTGAAGTTTTGAGATGCATTTACAAGGGGAAAAATGCATTTTTTTCAGTTTTTGCAAAAATTTTGCCATTAAAAAATTACTTTTGTAATTTAATTTAAAAGAATCGAAATGTGTACGTAATTGTCGTTCTAATGAGACATAAAAACCAGAAATCGGTCAAAAAATTTTAAAGTTATTAAAAATTCGCCAGGCCATTAACGTATCTCAGGCCACTAGAACAAGATATGTAGGAACAAAATTAACATATTTTGATAAATATTAAAATAAAAGCTCATTTTTACTTAAAATATGTCCATATATACTTGTATATGAGTTTTTGTCTTCGTAGGATACCGTTAACCTATTCTTAGGTATGATCAAAAAAATAAAATTTTTTTAACGGCAGTTTCAAAACTCCATTTTCAAATTTTTAAAAATTTTGTTAAACAAATTTCAGAATTTTTTGATCATCTCATTGGGATTTATTAAGAGTATAATAGGGAATAAAAATGTGAAAAAATTATGAAAATATCTCTTATAGTTTTTCCGTACCTGCGATTTAAATTTTGAAATTTTCGAGAAAAAACAATTATTTGGCAATTTTTAGGCCAATGAGCTCTATTTCCTTACTCTTATGAATTTTAAAATTAAATTTATACAGAATATTATAGTCCAGGTAATTCTAAATATACTCTGAAACTTTTACTAAAATCGGAAAACGTTAACCCTTAAATCGTGAAGGCCAAAGGTAAAATTTTTCAATATTTGGAATTTTTCATAGAGAGATAGCGAAATGTTCGAAATTTTGTATATTTTTGGGCCGATTTTGATGAAATTTAACAAAAATATAACACAAAGCCTAGTATTTACAAAAACAGCAGAAAAATTAAAATTAACCCTATATAGCTCTTGGTGTTAAAATGACCCCAAACTTCTAAAACCATAAAAAAATTATGATTTTAAAAGTTTGGTGTCATTTTAACCCCAAGTGCCATTAAGCGTTAATTTCCATTCTTGTGCTGTTACTATAAACCCCAGAGTTTATGTTATAGTTTTGTTAAATTTCATCAAAATCGGCCCAAAAATATACAAAATTTCGAACATTTCGCTATCTCTCAATGAAAAATTCCAAATTTTGAAAAATTTTACCTTTGACCTTCACGATTTAAGGGTTAACGTTTTCCGATTTTAGTAAAAGTTTCAGAGTATATTTAAAATTATATCGACTATAATATTCTGTATAAGTTTTGCTTAAAATTCATAAGAGTAAGGAAATAGAGCTCATTGGCTCATTTATGTCTCATTAGAACGACAATTACATACTCATTTCTATTCTTTTAAATTAAATTGCAAAAGTAATTTTCTAATGGCAAAATTAAAAAATGTATCTCAAAACTTCAGAGGGCTTATTTCAGGATTTACCTAAAATTTTTTCAGGATGATTTTTTTGCTAATGTTCACCAAACTGGAGGGTGAGAATGGCCAAAATCCAACTTTCGTTTATTAAGGGCCACCCTAATACGCATATACAGCATTATTTTTATTGCATAATATGAATCTACACAACTGATTCTATATGTGGTCAAAATTTGGTGAAATTCTACTTCCACAAAGTGATTCAAAAGATCAATTGAAATATTACTTTTGTTAACATAACCATACGTCATTTTTCTAGAGGACAATCATCTATTTGATTTCTTGCCGGTCACCGGTTATTTTGACAAGTCGTATATTTCTGTTCATACTCTTCTGAAATTTGTTAAAATTTGGTATTTGTTTAAGCTTTGATATTTTTACAAATAAAGCGTCTGTAATTCTCATTCACTCTATAGCTTTATTTGTATAATATCTTTAGTTTTTCTAAAGCCTTTTGGGAAAAGGTTTCATGATGATCTGGCCTAAGCAACCAGTGAAGTGCGCATAGGAACTAGCTTATCCCCAACAATAAATTTTATGAATTTATCAATAATTGGGAATTCAGCACAATTCTTACCAACGTTTTTTTTAAATTTGAAATGGAGATTTGACACTGCCGTTAAAAAAAATAAAATTTTGTGGTTCATACCTGCGAATAGGTTAACGGTATCGTACGAAGTAAAAAATTCAAATAAAAGTAAATATGGATATCTTTTAAGTAAAAATATCTTTTATTTTAATATTTCTCAGAATATGTTAATTCTGTTCCTACATTTCTAGTTCTAATGGCCTGAGACACGTTAATGGCGTGTCTCTAAAATTTTGTAACCAGTTTTCGTCCTTTATATCTCATTAGAACTACAAATATGCACACATTTCGATTCGTTTAAATTTTAATTATGATTATGATTAACTTCAAATATTTCATCCGAGCTAAGATTGTTTTCAATATACATACATTTCTGCTTTTATGTATGCCTATACAAATTTTTTGAACTTCAATATGATTATTTTTATTTTTGAAATAAATTTCAATATTATTGTTAATCAGTTCTTTTTTTTATAAAATTACTTAAAATTAGTAAAAAGTTAGTTTTATACTGGTATATAAATATGGCAAACGTGAATGAAATTCTTTATTGAGATTATTAATAATAGGCAATATATGTATATTAGAGTGCTCCAAGATTGTATGGACGAAAAAAACTTTCTAGGTACAGGCCGTCCCCCCCTCTAGAATTGTTCTATGTATTGTAGAAACACGTTGTGTAAAATATTAGGATGATAGGATAACGTTAACTGGTGGCGCAACGACGCTGAAGTTTTGAGGTGCATTTACAAGGGGAAAATATGCAATTTTTTCAGTTTTTGTAAAAATTTTGTCATTAAATACTGACTTTTACAATTTAATTTAAAAGAATCGAAATGTGTACGTAATTGTCGTTATAATAAGATATAAAAGACAAAAATTGGTAAAAAAAATGTTAAAGTTATTAAAAAATCGCCAGGCCATTAACGTGTCTCAGGCCACTAGAACAAGAAATTTATGAACAAAATTAACATATTTTGAGAAATATTAAAATAAAAGCTTATTTTTACTTAAAATATATCCATATTTACTTGTATATGAGTTTTTGTCCTCGTAGGATACCGTTAACCTATTCGCAGGTATGACCAAAAAAATTAAATTTTTTTAACGGCAGTTTCAAGACTCCAATTTCAAATTTTTAAAAATTTTGTTAAACAAATTTCAGAATTTTTTGATCATCACATGGGGATTTATTCACAACATAATAGGGAATAAAAATGTGAAAAAAGTATGTCAATACCTCCTATAGTTTTTCCGTACCTGCGATATAAATTTTGCGATTTTCGAGAAAAACTAATTTTTTGGCCATATTTTGGGGAATGACCAGAATTTCATTACTGTAATGATTTTTGAGTAAAAGCTATTCAGAATAATATAATCCAGGTAATTTTAAATATAGTCTGAAAGTTTTACTAAAATCGGAAAACTTTAACCCTTAAATCGTGAAGGTCAAAGGTCAATTTTTTCAATATTTGGAATTTCTCATGGAAAGATAGCGAAATATTATATGTTTTTGGGCCGATTTTGATGAAACTTAAGTAAAATATAAAATGAAGTCTAGTATTCACAATAACAGTACAAAAATGGAAATTAACCCTTAAGAGTACTTGGGGTCAAAATGAATGCGTTTTTCGTGATTTTAAAAGTTGAGGGTCATTTGGACCCCAAGTACTATTAAGGGTTAATTTCCATTTTTGTACTGTTATTGTGAATACTAGACTTCATTTTATATTTTTCTTAAGTTTCATCAAAATCGGCCCAAAAATGTATAATATTTCGCTATCTTTCCATGAGAAATTCCAAATATTGAAAAAATTGACCTTTGACCTTCACGATTTAAGGGTTAAAGTTTTCCGATTTTAGTAAAACTTTCAGACTATATTTAAAATTACCTGGATTATATTATTCTGAATAGCTTTTACTCAAAAATCATTACAGTAATGAAATTCTGGTCATTCCCCAAAATATGGCCAAAAAATTAGTTTTTCTCGAAAATCGCAAAATTTATATCGCAGGTACGGAAAAACTATAGGAGATATTGACATACTTTTTTCACATTTTTATTCCCCATTATGTTGTCAATAAATCCCCATGTGATGATCAAAAAATTCTGAAATTTGTTTAACAAAATTTTTAAAAATTTGAAGTTGGAGTTTTGAAACTGCCGTTAAAAAAATTTAATTTTTTTGGTCATACCTGCGAATAGGTTAACGGTATCCTACGAGGACAAAAACTCATATACAAGTAAATATGGATATATTTTAAGTAAAAATAAGCTTTTATTTTAATATTTCTCAAAATATGTTAATTTTGTTCATAAATTTCTTGTTCTAGTGGCCTGAGACACGTTAATGGCCTGGCGATTTTTTAATAACTTTAACATTTTTTTTACTAATTTTTGTCTTTTATATCTTATTATAACGACAATTACGTACACATTTCGATTCTTTTAAATTAAATTGTAAAAGTCATTATTTAATGACAAAATTTTTACAAAAACTGAAAAAATTGCATATTTTCCCCTTGTAAATGCACCTCAAAACTTCAGCGTCGTTGCGCCACCAGTTAACGTTATCCTATCATCCTAATATTTTACACAATGTGTTTCTACAATACATAGAACAATTCTAGAGGGGGGGACGGTCAAAATTCGCAATTTTATTTTTTTGGAGCACTCTAATGTATATGTATACATACATATATGTATGTCAAGAATAAAAAATAAGTTTTGACTTTATTAGACATACTTTCGGCCAGTTCTGCTGCTCTTATACCATTTACGTCTTAAAAACGTGATATAAAATACAATTTTAAACTGTCCCATTGTTCTATAATTCTTGCAATAACACCTTCTAAAGATAACCATCTTGTTTGGCAAACACCTAATATTTTATGAGATTTCACAGAACAGTATTCCTGAAATTCATTAAGCTCGTTAATTCTTTTGGGACTATGAGAGAAAAAAGTATATATATTACCACAAAGAAGCTCAATATGTTTTGGCAACAAGTTACATGCATAACTAGAGCAGAGTTGGAGTGAGTGGCATATGCACTTAATGTAAAACAAGTCAGTTTCATTAGTAAGTAACGTCACCAGCCATAACGTTTGCACCGTCTGTTGCCAATCCGATCAAGTTTTTTAAAGGAACGTTATGTGCCGAAAAGAAATCTGTTATAAGTTGGAAAATTGAAACTGCATCTGCCTTAGTGATCTCTAATAATGCGATAAATCTATCTTGTAAATAAATACTTTTTGATCCAACCTACCAAAAATCAATTTAAACTACCTTCCTACCAAACGAAAAAAATCCTACCAAATTTGGTAAGAAAAGCCCAAAACGGCAACGCTGGTTGTAGCTCCATTAGCTCTTCTTTCCCAAACTACACCAAAATACAACAAAACAACATGCTCCCTTCTTTCAATGCTCTCATTACTCTTGCTCTACATGTTTTCATTCATTTCAGTTTTAGCGGAATTTTTGCATCGTTCGGTTGTGGTTTTTACATAATTGATTTGTTTCTAAGTTTCTATTAAAATACTTATGTTTTCCTGTGAAAAATATGGAAATAATATAATAATATAATAAAAAACGTGTATCTTAATATGTGTATAAAAGTTATTTAATAAATATAAAAGCCTAGTTGCAGTTAAATTAAAGTAAAAGTGGTTTGAAAAAGAAATAAAATGCCGGTCGCATCATTATTTCGTTGTTTTTCGCTGTGTTGAGTTTTTTTTTATTTTTGTTGTTGTTGGTATTAAATGCAAATGCAATATGAATTAAAGTGGCGTTAACAAGTGTTGTTTTTATTATTTATGTTCGTGCTTATGCAAAGACAAAGCAAAGGTAGGAAGAAATTAAGTTTTGTTTATTTAAGAGAATTCTTTTAAAATAAGCATACATAATTTAATGATTATTTATATGTTAAGAGAGTTTAGGCCCAAACACCAGCGTTGTCAACTCAGAGCTTTTAGAAATGTTTTTAGTGCTTTTTGTTTTAATCAAATACCAAAAGCAATTTTCATAACATTGAAAATTTAAACATATATCGATGGCTTAATATAAAAAAGGCTTAACTATTTTTTTATTTTAAAAAGTTTCAATGAAAAAATAATTATATTAAATAACTTCATTTAATTAAAAAAAAATTAATTTTAAATAAGAAATAAAATGTGATGTCTCTTCTTATTAAAAATAGCATTTAAACTTTTTTTGTGTCTAAAATTTAATGGATTTTATTAATTTTTTTCCTTCTCCTGTAAAGTAACAAAAAATCGAGTTACGTCTTTTTTATATTAAGCCATCGATATATATATCTTTTATTATATATCTTTTCTATGTCGAATAATACATACATACATACATATGTATGTAGGTACATACATATGTACAGTATTGACCATAACTAAAGCACCCCCTCAGTGCATTTTTTTCATATGGTATTTTTTTCTATAAAAACAAAGTTTTAAATATCTATTATGTATATTTTTATTTGTTAATATGTTTATTATTGATAAACAAATACTTCCAAAGTTAACCTTTCCTAAGAGGTAACTTAAAATCATGAAATATTTTAAGGTAGAAAATGAAACGGACAAAACTATAGCACCCCTTCAAGGATATACTATAAAAAAAAATTTTAATTAATTTTTTGTTGCAAATCATTTGTTTTGGATGGCACAAGAACATCTCTTAGCATAGAAGATATTATGTTTTTATGGCGTTTTTCGATATTCCTTCCCAGGCTATTTTAACGGCATGAAATAAATCGTGAAAATTGGCGATCCATATTTCCGCAATTTTCATGATTTATTTTCATATTAACAATGTGCCACAAGTTCTCAATAGGATTAAGATCGGGAGATTGACTAAGCCAATGAAGAACTTGAATCTTATTGCTCTGAAGCCAAGTCTTACAAACTTTGGAGGTGTGCTTAGGATCGTTATCCTGTTGGAAGCTCCGTATAAGTGGCATCTCTTCACTGGCATAAGGCAACATTACATCTTTCAATACATCACGGTACATGAAGCGATCCATAATCCCATAAATTTTATGATTTGGCAAAAAAATCCTTGACCAGAAAAGCATCACCAAACCATTACATTGCCTCCTCCATGTTTATTTGTTCCTTTGCAATACTTAGGATTCAATCTTTCTCCTTTTCGTCTGCGTACACGCCTTATTCCAGCGGAACTTTTTAAGTTGTATTTGGATTCGTCAGGAAACAGTACTGTCTTCCATTTTAGGACACTCCAGTCGATGTTGGCTTTGGTAAACTTCAGTGTAGCTTTCTTGTTCTTAGCTGATGGAAATGGTTTTTTTGCTGGTCGTCAGCTGAATAAACGGGCTTCTACTACTCTTCTGCTGATTGTTCTATCGCTAACCAAGGCTGCCAGATGAATTTGGGAAAAATTGTCAATATCCCGATAAAAAAAAGAAAAAAATCGTCATTTCAAATTTTAAAACTCGTCAAAAAAATAGGAAAATTAAAAAGGTTAGAAATCTTGACAGGAATTTTAAATTTCTATTTAAAAAGTGAACGAAAACATCACACATCAAAAATCATCTCTTAAAATTGAAGTTTATAAATAAGGGATCACTAAAATAAAAAAGTAAAGCTCAATTTAATTATAATATAAGGTTTCATTCAGAAGTTATTTTAATTTTAAATAAAACATATAAAATATTTTTTGTCTAAATCTTTATTATGACCCGAAAGAACAATCTCTGACATTACTTTTTAAAGATAATTTCATTAAAATATAGCACAACGCTGTAGGTGGTCCATTCGGAAGACAATAATGCTTGAGATTAAAGCATAAATTCGAGCTTGGCGGCTTCAATTGAATGGGACAATGTTATTATATTCTGAATAAATTTTGTCAAAAAAGAAAAAGTTGCTTTAGAATTTTTCCGTTTTGTTTCAGTAATGTATTTACAAAAATTGATTTAAAATCTAAAAATTGTAAATGAAAAAATTCAAAATCTAAATATTCACTAACAAAATGAGAAAATCTTTAACTATTTCATAAAATAGAACCACATTTTCATAATGCAGAAAATCGTCATTTTCGAGAAAGAAATCGTCAAATCGGAATTTTTGAAACCAAAATTCGTCAAAATGACGATAAATCGTCAAATCTGGCAGCTATGTCGCTAACGCATAATCTTAAACTTGTTCTCACTTGACTAACGGATGCTCTACAATCTTTTTGTATTGCTCTTTTGATCAATGAATCATTATATCGTGTGGTTTTATGCGAACGACCTGCAGAATGCACCGGTGATATGCGGCCAGTCTTAAAAAATTTTGAAACTTGCCTGAAAATAACTTATCTGTTAATTGAATATTTTTTACTCAATTCATGTAGTGATAAGCCCGTCTTCCAGTCTTCAATAACTTTAATTTTAAATTCACTGTAGTACTTGTTCCTTATCATTGTTTTTTTAACAAAAAACTGTATAAAACTTAAATTTTACACACTACGCCTTCCATTATTTTTATCTTTTGGAATTTTTAAATGCATTCATTGTGATTCCCGATAACTCACATTGCAAATATGCAGTACCGAGTCAAATTTTTAAACATCTTATCTTTTGTTTTGTCCGTTGCGTTTTGAGTTTTTATATGATTTATCATTTTAAATAAATTTTTAATAAAATTATCTTTTACTAAATGAATATTAAATGAACATTAACAATATTAGTTAATAAAATATATACAAAATACATCCCAAAAAAGCCGTTTTTATCAAAAAAATTATGATTTATTATTATCATTGAGGGGGTGCTTTAGTTATGGCCAATACTGTACATATTTGGATGAGATTGGATTATTTTTCGTCAAAATTATACTTTGTAATACAATTTCCCTTTAGATATTTAGTTTTGGTGCTTTTTTGCGAAGAAGAGACATAGTTTAGTTTTAACTGCAACTGACACAACGCACTTTAACTGAATCAGTCCGTTAGCAACACATGTTTATCATACATTGTCGTACTTTACATACTTCAAAGTTAAAAATAACCCAACTTTGGACTTTGCGCTGAAGTTGGCTATATTGGATTGTATTATGTGTTTGGGCCTTTTATCACTGATAGATTTCCGCACAATGGATTTTAAAAATGTTTATATAGAAAATATGTATGTATTTGCATTTTAATAAAATCAAAACGATTTTATAAATATTTTAAATTAAATACTACACACAGTTACTAAAGTATACTTACGATCGACTTTTTGGGCTTTTTTTTAAAAATCTATATATTTAAAAATACAAGGCCTGACTCATGCATTCACTCACTCACAAATTCACTAAATCATCATTCATGAGTGAGTGAGTGAATGAATGAGTCAGGCAATGTATTTTTAAATATATAGATTTTTTTTAAAAAAAAACCCAAAAAGTCGATCGTACGTATACTTTAGTAACTCTGTGTACATATGTACAGTGATGTGAAAAATAATAATAATAAAATAAGGACAGAAATAAATACAGATTCACCCTGTGAGAAAAATTAAGACTCTTCATGTTATTTTCAAAATTGTAATAAAAAAAATTAAATTCATAATAGATTTGCAGTAATTTCAGTTCTAATATGGTGCTAAGGTTGCTAATATTTTGTTTATGCGCCATTGTTGCTTAAAACTGCTTAGCATCATCTCGACATAGAATCGACAAGTTTTTGACAGACTGATACCGGTATATCATTCCACGCATTCCCAGAGCTCATCGCAATTTGTAGGACACTTTCCTCTGATTGATGTTTTGACTGTAGTCCACAAATTCTTAATAGGATTTAGATCTGGAGACTGTGCAGGCCAGTCTAATAGATTGATTTTGTTGTTCTCAAACCACTTCTTAGTACGCTTTGCGTTGTGTTTGGGGTCATTATCCTGTTGGAATACCCATCGAAGTGGCTTATTTTCTAGCATATGTACAATTCTGGAGGATTTCGACATAATCAGTTGCTTTCACAATGCCTGTGATCCCCCAAACAACGATATTACCACCGCCGCGCTTCACCGTCTTAAGAGTGTACTTGGAGTTGTATGCTGTATTAATTGATCTTCTTAGAGTATGAAGACCTCGATCTGAATTTCGCCATTTCTCTTGAGACCAGCCAGAGTGGAATTCACCAAATGTTAACCATAGTGTATTTTTACTTTTTTTTAAATGAATTAATTTTCTGACATTAGGGTTTTACTTTAGACATCTGATGGATAAATACTAGAACATGATACATGAAGTCAATGGCCCTTATGGCATAACATTGGTCTTCTCGAGACAAAAACTGTAATCAATATTTCATCATCTGAAGTTTTTATTGTAATTTAAAATAAAAGTTGCCATTTTCACCTTTTTCATGGTAATTTGCTTAACATTTTAATCTCGTAAATTTTGTTATACCATAATTGAAATTAGTGCAAACAAAATATGTAACATTTAATAGCTATTTTGCTGGTATGTGCACAGTAATTTCCCCAATTTTTTTATACCTCTTTAAATTAAAAACTATTGTGACCGCGGGTTTTTGCATATTTTCGCATATGAATGTGATTTACATAGACATCCGACGAAAAATAATGAAAAATCGCATTTTGCCAACATACCATTTTTTGAGTACTTTATTCACTTATCGTACAAATTAGAGCTAAAAAATGTAAGACCAGTAAGAAGGAAAAGTCAAGTATTTTGAAGAGAAATCAATATATTCAGCAACGATTTAGGGCCTAAATGGTACTTTTAGTAGATAGGCCAAAAGCTGGTGTTGCGGAAATTCAAACGATGGTACACAGCGCGGAGATTTTTTCAAAATGTCGCTCTTTCATAAAAAATAACAGGAATCGTTAAGGACATTTTGCAAAGATGTACCACAATTCTCCAAGCTATAAATTCTGGATTTGAAACTGATGCCGCAAAATATGAGGAATATGCTGTAGAGACAGTCAGAAAACTTGTTGAGGAGTATCCCTGGAACTACCTTCCTTCATCGGTACAAAAATTCTGATCCATGCATTAGTGTCAATAGGTGAATTATCGGAGGAATTATCGGCTGCAGCGAAAAATAAGGATATAAAACAGTTTAGATTGCAACATACATGAAAAATATAGCGCACTGCTACAAATACAGATCTTTTAAATATGCTATTTTTAACTTCAGATCCATTTATTACTGGAGCCCGAAATTAACCAACAAAGAAAACAAGTACATAGTTAAATTCAAAGAGTTTTAAATTTGCATAGTATTTGATATCACATTTACGAATTTTCATATTGAAATACTTTATTTCAAAATTTCTTAAAATAAATCAATTTCAAAGATCAAATGGCTACTGTGGCTACAGTTGTTAATATTTTTTCCTAAAAGTTTGCAAACTTTAAGTTCTTCAGGCATGCTATGAGCTGGCAGACCCTAGCTTTTTTAGTTTTGGAGATATTGATTTTTAGCCGCTTCTCCATATAAGAGAAACCACTGTGCTGTGATTGGAAAACAATTAAAATCTAAAGATTTTTGTTTGAAATCAAATTAATTTAAATATGTACATATAAATTCAAATACATACATAAATTCATACATGACGTATTCTTTGTATACAAACTTATTGTGAGTGGGTGGGTATAGCTTTGAATGACGATGATTCTCAAACTGATGACACTTTTACAAAAACACAAACAAAAAAATACTCGTATACTTGTTGGTGGGGGGAAATAAACACAATTTTTGTTTTTATTTAGTAAAATTAAAATAATTTGTTTAACATTTTAGCTACATACTATATTAAAAAAACAAACAATATTGGAAATGATTACATACTACGAGTATTATTCTTGCTTGATTTTAATGATTTTCTTTTAATTGTTCTAATTAAATATCTTTGCCATTAATATAAATATTAATACAGTTAAATATTGCACTAAACGTCCATCCACAGCCTTAGTGCTCCAAGCGTTATTGCAATAATTATCATTCTCACAGACAAAACATTGAACATCTTGAAAGTCCATCATAGATGGATCCATGCGACAACCAATTTCAGTGTCATTGACATCGCCAAAATAACAGCTGCGTACATATTTTAAAACTTTATATTCTACAAAGAAAACAAAAAAAAAAAAAAAATTTGTGAAATTTCAAATTACAAATTACCATTAAAATTATTTGTTTGTTTATCTGCACTCATCATTTCGTTATTTGGCAATATATTTCATTACACACGTAAGGTATTTTCTTTTTACTATTTTTATGTATTTTTATTTATTTCAAAATTCATTTAAATTTATGTACATCTACATCTTATTTGTTTAGATGAAATACGTATGTTTTCTTCTTTTATTATTGTTATAAATAATTGCAAATATTTAATAGATATGTATGTGTCCATCAATATCACTGTGCCATTCAAAATTATCAGCCTTATTCGAGAACGCGATTCTAGAATCCATCGAATTTTATTGTACAATAATAGCCATTAATGTTTGTCCGCCTGGTAATCCTTCCTTTCATTTGTACAAGAGTTTTACCATAAAAATATACCTTGGAAAATCGTATGACTAGAATTTCGGTTTCCCTCCTATTAAATAGATCTATCAAGAATGAATTTGTAATAATTTAATTGAGCACATAGCCATAGCCATTTAACAACCGATTTTATTTATTCGATAGCATATATTTATGACCTTCAAAACATACTGATCAATTTAAGTTTGGTTGTCTGAGGTACACAGTAAATAAAAATCAGCTGGACTATAAGTTTATTCTAAAAAAAATATATACTCAACATGCCCTTTCAGAATTATAGGGTCGGTATTCTGTTCCAAAAATGCTGTTGGACAGTTTTATTACAAACAAGTAAGAAAGTATAGTCGGTCAAGCCCGACCATATGATGCCCTACACCGAGAAGAACCGTTTTCTTTTAAAATTAGGTAGCATGTCTTCTATATACATATATGAAACTTATTTTTGTGTTGAATTTTATTTTGTACCAACATTTTTAAGAAATCATACTCGTTAAAATGATTTTCGGAAGTGGGTCTAATATGGGAGCTATGACTAATTATGGACCGGTCGTTACAAAATTTGGTGTAATGACTTTTGTATATACACAATTTATTTGTATTAAATTTAATTGGAATACCAACATTTTTAAGAGATTTATGCTGTTTAAAGTGATTTTTGAAAGTGGGCCTTATGTGGGAGCCATGACTAATAGTTTGTCCATTTTGGTGAACGATTTTTTTTTATGTGAACCCAGAGTCTCTGAAAATCAGTGGGGCCCCTAAAAATGGTGTCATCAGTTTTTGGTTAACAGCTAATTCAGACTTTGTTATACGGCTTAACTTTATATGGCAATAATATAGCTAAGAGCCCGCCAAATAAATTTTTTTCATGCACTTTTGTTGAAAAAGTATAGGAAGAAAAACTTTTTTTTTTTTCCTTTTTTTAGAATAACTTCCAGGGACTCCTAATTTTTCAATAACAATATTTCGCAAAGTTGTAGCTACGGTCAATCTGAATAACTCTTGTGAACATATCAATGCAATCCGAACATATCTAGGCATTCTAAATAGATGTCAAAAATCACTTTGTAGCTTAAAAATTTTAGTTTTTTAATATTTTTTTGACTCTAAAACAACAAATTTTTTGTTAAAAATGTATGTTCGAGTGTATACTTCTCTATTGTGCTGGAATAACGAAGAATGGGCAAATCATTATCGGTATGATCCGGGCGCATCACTTCATCCAATCTTGATCCCGCAAGACCGGCTTGATGCAAGATATGAAAAAACATTAAAATTTTTGAAAGTGGGCAAGGTTTGTGGAGCTTCTGAAGAGTAAATATAAGCTTTTTATGTAAGTTTTTGATATCGGTGGAAACCTTATGACTTGGAGATTGACATTTTAGAGAAATTAATTAATTTTGTGTTTTTTCGGACGTATTTTTCCTTAAAAACTAACAATATTATAAAATGGTGATTTTCCATCAAGAAAAATAAAAACTTTGAATTAATGTAAAATTTGAATAGTTACAGATATCACAATAAAATTTGGAAGTAATATAGATCTAAATGTTCTTAAGTCAATGGCATCACTAATGTTGCCATTCTTTGTTCTCAAACATCGAAATTCCTAAAACGGGGAAAATGTGTTCCAAAAATGATTTTTTTTTAGAAAATAGCCCACTTTGACGTTATTTACAGTATGATAGTAAAAACGTTTTATATGTATATAAACAATATATAGGGCTATACAAATATGACGAGTTTTTGAGGATCCGCTTAAGTTAGTCAAATTTTACTTTATACGTCTTTGCATTAAGTTCTCTTTCCAGATCATAAAAAAATGTATATAGCCACGAAGAACATTATTTTTTTATAAAAGAAAAAATATGGGGACTTTTTTGGGAAAAAACTTAAAAAACACACGCATACAAAGTTGAAATATATAAAAAGATGCTTCAAATTTGTATGCGTGTAACTTTTTATAGGGACTAAATAATTGTTATCAGGTTTGTTTTATTTTCTTTAGAAATAGCAAATATACGTCATATATAAAAGACTAATTTCGACCTTTCGTGGGCCCATCATATATAAAATACAAAAAAATGATCGAGCAAAATTAAAAAAAAATAGACCTAAATATCTCTTCCTTCCCAAGGACTATCTATATTTTAAATTTCAGCTCATTCGGATCATAAATGGTTTTTGTGGGGATTTTTTTTTAAATGTGTCACATTGAGGGTCCATTCACTGATTCCCATTCCGAACATCTCAGCCGAGTAAATAATACAGCACATAATAGAAGTGTGGACTTGATCATACTATTTTAACAAAAAATCTTTGTTTTAGCTTCAAAAAATAGTAAAAACTAAAATTGTTAAGGTACAAAGTGATTTTTATGTGCTATTTAGAGTGACTAGACACGCTGAGAATGCATTGATATCAAGCCCTTAGCGCCAACTTATCGTAAGCGACAAAACACAAATTTTACAGGAGAAGGTTTTTTTGATTATTTTGAAATTTATACATAGAATTAAAAATGTTATGATGCGATATAATATAATTTCGTTCTATTTTTCAAAAATATTTATAACTTTTGACAATTAAAAATTCATGGAATACTTTATAGAAAAATATAACAAAAAATGTTCTATATTGGATTATTGCATAGATAAAAATGTTTCGAATTGAAATTAAATTTTTATTTATAAATAGTTTTTAATGAAATTTCACAGTTATGTAGATTTTTCTATTTAAAATGGAAAAATAAAAACGAAATTTGAAATTTATTATCAGCAATCCCGCAGTTCCCAAAAAAGTGTTGAAAAATTCCAAAAATCCTAATTTTTAGTTTTTTGGCTATAATATCCACACCAGGGTCGGGGTTATCGGGACGCTTTACAAAATAATTGGAAACATATTGAGCCACCTATAATCGGTTACTATATTTTGATATCGGATACGCGATTTGAGAATTTTTGCCCTTAAGTTTTATTTTACATAAATAATAGGTGTTTTTTGAAAGGACCTGGTCCCCTCGGTAACAACAACTTTGAAATTGGTTTTCCTTTAGAATATTTTATCAAAACTTAGCTTTCAGAAAGTATAAATTCCTTATACATCCTCTTAGAAATTTTTTGCGATAACTTAAAAAGAAAAAAAGTTATTTTTTTCCCAAAAAAATATCGAAAAATCGCTTTTTAAAATTTTAATTCAATGCATATAACTTCAGACTTAGTCATTATGAAGGAAAACTGGAGAAAATCGGGAAATATCTGTTTTCAAAAAACTGGAGTAGGATGGGTAAACATGTTGAAAATTTAATTTTCAAATGCGAATATCTCCTAAGCTATAATAGATAATTGATAGCTACGACGAGGTTTTTTGTAGTGCTCAATCAGAAGATTCTACATGTAAAATGTTTTTGAAATCGGAACTCAAACCAAGAAATAATATCGTTTTAAAAATGTAACATACCCGAGGTGTCCTATTTTTGAAATTTCATTCAAACCAATCTAACCATTTAGAAGTTACAGATTTATTTCCCTCTTTTTTTTCTTTACCACTTTGCTAAATATTGTTAGTGAAAAATTAGGAGACCCTGGAAGTTATTCTAAAAAAAGTAAAAGAAAAATTTTGTCTTCCTATATTTTTTCAACAAAAGTGCACGAAAAAGCTATTTTTTGGAAAAAAATTTTAACAAAATTTATTTGGCGGGCTCTTAGCTATATTATTGCCATATAAAGTTAAGCCGTATAACAAAGTCTGAATTAGCTGTTAACCAAAAACTGATGACACCTTTTTTAGAGGCCCCACTGATTTTCAGAAACTTTGGTGGCCCATAAAAAAAAATCGGTCACCAAAATGGACAAACTGAGTAGAGGGTTTCACTACCCTTTGGTAGTAGAGTCGAACCTATACTGTCATGATCTTGTGTTTTTCCAAAAGTCTTCATTTGTTGTATAGTGATATGGACCGATCATCACAAAATTCGGCGGTGCGAGTTAGGCTTATATAAAATTTATTTGCGTTGAATTTGGTTTGAATATCAATATAAATAAGATATTTGTGAGAGCTTAATTATTTTCAGATAGGGCAATCGTATGGGGACTAGGAGAAATAATGAACCGATTCTAACCAAATTCAATAGGCTCCGTCCTTAGAGCAATAGAAGAGCTTGTACCAAATTTCGTCGATTACACTTTGATTAAAAGGTTTACATGGACAGGCGGACGGACATCGCTTAATCGACTCAGAAAGTGATTCTGAGCAGATTGGTATAATTTAAGGTGGGTGTTGGGACAATATTTTAGCACATTACAAACATCAGCACTAACCCAATATACCCTCCCCACTATGGTGGTGTAGGGTATAAAAATTATGTATATTCACCACCTAGAATAACCATCTGTTTACACGACACATGCTCGTAAATATTATAAATCTTTAGCATACTTTTAGGCGCGTATAAAATGAATTATTTATATTGCGTGCAACCAATTACTTTATTACATTTGTAATCTTAATAATTTAAAAATTAAAGAATTGCATTTTGCACAGGCTTTTCATGTTTTATTTAAAAAATTGTAATTTTGTTATGGAAATAAATACTCTCGTTTTTAATAAAATTCTAACATTTTTATTTAAAGTTGAATCTACTTACTATTCAAGTAAATTAATTACTATTTCCTGTTTTTAATATAATTTGGCCAAAACATAATGCAAAAATTAATAACAGCATTAAAAAATATAGAACACCTACATAATAACCAATTTAATTATCTTTGAATGACATGTGTTCTATGTCTTGTATCGATGCAATAACTGAAACGACGAGAAAACAAACGTATGTATGTACATTGTATATATGTACATCCAAAATACATACAGTGTCGGTCAAAATAATAGCACCACAGAACCATAAAGCAATTAACATGGGAAATATTTTTATTTCCATAGTAATTTTAATTAAATTAATTAATCTCTATTTCTTCTATGAGTAAAGTTTTCTTTAAGAAATATTAACTTTTCAATCAATTATATACCCAGATTTTGTGCAGTCATAATAATAGCACCATCGTAAGAAATTGACGAAAAATATAGAATATTCATGATTTCGTTTTAAAAAATCGCCATAAAATTATAATTTGAATCTATTTATATCGAAATGAATAAAATTAAAAACAAAAAAATTAATTTTACTTTTCAAATTTTTTTAGTAACAATAAATAACTGAGTTCCAGTTTATAAAATAATGATTTCTGAACATACAAATTAGCTTAATTCAGAATAAAACTATTTATAGATATTTAGAAGTGGTTTTAAAAAACATTGTAGGTTTCGAAACCGCTTATCTTTTTTAATCATAACACTCTTGGCCCACCGTTTCGAAAATCAGGCACGGTGGTCAAAAGTGACGACTAGTGTTGCAGTTATTCGCTGGCCATTACAAGAACAAAATTTAAATTATTTAAATCCTAGAAAAGTTTCACCAATAACAATATAATATCCTCTATTAAAGGTAAAATTTACAAAACACTTTTTGGTCAAATAATTAAACAAATTATATTGTTTGTTATCAGATTTCTATAGAATGTCCTCCGAATCCAATTTCACCCAAAATTTAAGATAATATATTCATCTTATCTTACAAACACACAGATTTTAAAATTATAGTTTGATTGTGGTTTTTCTATTATAACATTCGAAGAATATATTGAATATGTGGAATAAATAATTCAATCTTATACGAGTAATATCATATTATGATCAAATGCTTGATAAAATCATACTCAGATATACATAAATCAAAGAAATTATGACCATAGGAATGATCTATGGAATGATAAACTGATATAAATTTGGGTCAATGTCGTGGCACAGAATGCGATATCCCCAAACACAATTTTATTAAAAATAGATGGCCAAAAGTCACAAAAAGGGTAAAAGGAAACCAAAAATATTTAAGAATTTATTTTGGGGAATGAAAAAATATATTTGGCATACAAAATTTTGAAAATTTGGTCGGTCTCTTTTTTGCCAAAAAATACGAAAAAAAGACAGCAAAATTTTACTTTTAATAATAACGTGTTAAGAACGTTACAAACCATAATAATTGTTACTAAGTTCAATTTTGTTCTGGTTAATTTTAGTTTATTTTAATCGATTTCTATTCTATCTTGGTGCTATTTTTTTGACTGATGAATTTCTTAGGTAGTTATACATACATATATTATGTAGTTTTTCTTTAAAATTTTCATCTAATTTTAAAAATTATTTTTAAGGTTTGAAAGTTCATTGAATTAAGTATAAATTTATACAAAAGCAACAAGAAGTAATTTAACAGTGTTTACGTTATATTATTATATAACAATACGAATGCCGTGGTGCTATTATTATGACCGCAGCTGTATGCATGTAAATATTTATTTGTGCAAACTATTTACTCACTCACCTTTATAGATCTTTTTCATACATGCTGTTGCATTTAAGTATTCCAAATCGTTAGAAAGGTAGCGTGGGGGGGCTACTTGGTCACAATCGATCTTAAAATGCTCCTCTATATCAAAGTCTTCGCCACAATTTGCTTCCGACACTGATTCACAATTGTAACACTGTATGGCGGAGGCTGGTTTAAGAATTTGAAAATTTTTTTTTTTCAAAATTTAATTTTAAACAAGAATTTAATTTAAGCAAGATTTTGAAACCCACCTGTGAATATGAAAGAGGAAAGTAACGTGGTGAACACAAGAATGTGCATTTTTGATGCAGTTATTAAAAACTCAGAAATTTGCTAAGATTTTTTTAGAATTTAATTTAAGCAAGATTTTGAAACCCACCTGTGAATATGAAAGAGGAAAGTAACGTGGTGAACACAAGAATGTGCATTTTTGATGCAGTTATTAAAAACTCAGAAATTTGCTAAGATTTTTTTAACACCCGCTGTGTTTTTTTTAATTTTTTTGTTTTATTTTAAATATTTGTATTTTCATGAAAAGTCCATTAATTTTTTGTTCTTGCTCAACTTAATTTAGAAGATTTTTTGTTTGGTTTTATATAATTTCCACTTATTTCTCTGTAAATTGAATTTTTTTGTTTATTCGTTAATATTTCTTTTGCGAGTTATCTGTATGTTCATATTTATTTAAACTTGAATACAACACAACATATCTTTAGTATTTCGGAAAAATTATTTATTTTTTCTTTCTTTTATTTAAAAAAAAAAACTAAATTGTTGCTGACTAATACAGTAGTATTGTGTACATGTGCTGAGGTTTTTTTTTTCGTTCTTTAAAATTATTTAAAAGTACCTTCTTCCTTTACACGTTCATGCTCAATTTTGTACTGAAAATTAATTTTCCAAATTTTCCTCTTTCAAACAATCGTATCTGTCTGTTTTGTTTTGTATTTCTAAACAATTTTGGAGCGCTATATAGCATAAGTTGCCAAATACAACATGAATTATAATTTATGCGACAAACTACATAGAATATAATTAGTAAATTTATAAATAAATTTTAAAGAATTTTGAACAAGGTACATACATAGTTCTCGTATGGGAATTAATAATTTTATCAGATATTTAGAACTGTATAACTATGCTATTGTCAGTACCGGTTAATTGATTGCCCTATTGCAGCTGGTATACGGAAAATTGATTGTTTATAAGAAATCGGGTATTGGACCGGAATGTTTTTATTAAATACGTGATTATACGTACTGGGTGTGAGAGCAACAGAAACAAAGGCACAAGTCCGAAGTCTTTAAATAATTGGTCTCCAGCAGTACGCCCGCGGGAACCGTCTATGTGTGAGTTTCTTATACATGTGAAACCGAAATTAAAAAACGAACATGAGTTATTTTACAAGTGTTGTCAGTGAAGAATATTTTCATAAGAAATTTGGTTCAGTATACACACATCGTAACACTAGAATACGAAGCAAATCTATTGTTGTGAGAGTTTGGTTAACAATGCTTTAAAATTTAAAGCATTTAAAGATTAACCCCCATATGCATAAACAATTTTTAAATTTATAAAAGGTTTATAAAACAAATTTTCCATACAAAATCTGTTTTATAAACAAATTTAAAAACTGTTTATGTATATGGGGGTAAAAGTTTAAATCATTGCTAGACAAATAGAGGCATTTAATTTGTGTGCATGTATAGGTAAAAAATAAAATATTCGCAACAACATCAAGCAACTAAATGAAATGTGAGTATTTTTACGCTCTATTACTCTCTTCTGTTCACACTCGGGTTGTGTACGTGTAAATTGACGAAAATCATTGTAACCTGAACAATATGAACGCCTACCATGGCTTTAAAATTTAAAGTTTAAATACTTCAAAGATAAAAATTGCTTAACTTTTGTACGTTGTGTACAAATGTACTATATGCTGTACTGATTGACCGAACGACCGCCTTTATATTATAAAACCATATATTTTAATGCATCTGTCAATTCCAGATAAAATATATTACCATTACATATACCTACGTCTTACCTAACACGGTGTTATTTTGCTTTCACCCTTTGTGTATTTATTGTTCTGTGGTCAGCTGCCCGTCGTCATAGTTGTGAATCCTCCACACAAGAGTTTAAATCACAAAATAATTTCTCTTTTTATTGCACGACACAAATGTCAGATATGTATATTTTCATTTTGGCGCTCCTTCAAATTCTGCAAGAGAAAAGCACATTTAAGAGAGAATGAGTATAGCAAAATATTAACAGTCTAAAATAGAATTTTCATAAAATTGTTCATTGTATTTTGTATTCCCGTTAAATGTTAATTCTTGCTTACTGTCTGTCTGGTTGTTCAGGTGGCATATATTTTTTTAATTACTTTCACTGGTCAGCACTGTTGCCAGATAATTTTGGTATAAAATTGTCAAAATCGGCAAAATATTTTTGAAATCGTCAAAAAATCGGAAAAACAAATAAAATTACCTATGTAGTTCTAACTATCCAATAAAGAATTCACATATTTAAAGAATTGAAGTTGTAAAATATGTGTTATATAATACGAATTATTTAATTATTGCACCATGAGTGAAATCAACATAAAAAAACTACAGACATTTTCATTAAAAACATAAAAATTTACATAAATTAAATAATTATACGAAAAGTATCACCAAAAAAGTCTCCGTACAGTTAACCGTTTTAAGGCAAGGAATCCCAATATAAAAATTATTTGCTTTTAATATGTGGTAGGTCCTTCTTTCTGAGCAATTGCAGCATTTAAATGGCTGTGCGTGCAATGGACCAGCTTTGTTGTTGTCAGGAAATGCAAAAATAAGTAAATTTCAGTGGATAGGAAAAAGTCTAACCGAAATCAAGGATATTGTAAAAAGACCAC
Organism: Calliphora vicina; assembly: GCF_958450345.1. Lineage (NCBI taxonomy): Eukaryota > Metazoa > Arthropoda > Insecta > Diptera > Calliphoridae > Calliphora > Calliphora vicina. The sequence goes on from NC_088781.1 coordinate 538,697, forward strand.
GCTCTTCCATTCAGTCGTTATTCAACGGTTCAAAAAAACCGCAACAATGGCAAATAAACCAAGAACTGACCGTCCAAGAAAAATAGACAACCACTTAGAGAGAAGAATTGTACGATTTGTAGAAGGTAATCCAAAAATTAGCGCATGTGCAATTGCGGGAAGCTTAAAAATCAGTAATGAATTATCGATGAACCCCAAACTGTTAGAAACGCTCTTAAACTAAATGGATACAATGGTCGGGTAAGCCGTAAGAAGCCCCTTGTTCGAAAAGTGAACATGAAAAAGAGATTGGATTACGCTATCGAGCATATTGATAAAGATTTTTTATTTTGGGATCGAGTTATTTTTTAGCGATGAAAGTAAATTAAATGTTTTTGGTTCACAGAAAAACTAAATTTCGTATTCAAACACAAAATTTATAAAATCAAACAAATATTTTACTGAAATAGGACCTATCACAAAATCAAACACTACATTTCGTAATATTTTTATTGAAAAAAAATATTTTTTCTTATTAAAATATTGTTAATATTAATAAAATATAATATTTGAATATCCTCCAAATATCAAACAATTTTTTTAATAAAACAATAAAAACAAATAATTGGTTTTGAGTACAAATTCAAACAATTTTATATTTTTAAATCAATAAAAATATTTATAAAAAATACAATTAAAAGTTAGTAAAACTTTTATAGAAAATACTGTTATAAACAACATTTTCTATAGAAAATACTGTTATAAATAATGTTTTCTATAGAAAATACTGCTGAAAATAATATTTTCTATAGAAAATACACAATGTTTTGAATAATACAATGTTTTTAAAATAAAATAATTTGATAGACATTTTTAATAGAAAATATCCAGGAATGAATGCATGAGATGTCAGCAAAACTTGCGCACTTTCCATATAACGGGAATCCAATGACACTGAATATTCTTCACCTACGAGAATATAGAGAAAAATTCATTATGAACTGTATTTATTAGCATATTTGTATTATTAATTGATAATCAAGCGTACTTACCATTTATTAAGTATTATCGCAAGAAGAATAGCCGGAATAGGCACCCAATCATCTGGAAATCTGAAATTGCACCGGAACACTTAACAGTATTGCCAACTATTGTAATATCATACTTACCGAACGTTAAGCATGAACTCCAATATTCATTCAATTCAACAATACCCGGTCTTGACAATGCAGACCACAAAATGGACAAACATTTAAACCCATTTACATAAAAATGTTATATTTTTTTAAGATTTTTCGTCTGTGGGCGGAGGGGCGTGGCATTATCAAATTTTTACATTATGCCGCTAATGCCATCTATATATATAAAAAACGGCTCTACCGATTTTGATGAAATTTTCAGGGAATCTTTAGATATCTACTATTATCTACTATCTATCTATCTATCTATCTATCTATCTATCTATCTATCTATCTATCTATCTATCTATCTATCTATCTATCTATCTATCTATCTATCTATCTATCTATCTATCTATCTATCTATCTATCTATCTATCTATCTATCTATCTATCTATCTATCTATCTATCTATCTATCTATCTATCTATCTATCTATCTATCTATCTATCTATCTATCTATCTATCTATCTATCTATCTATCTATCTATCTATCTATCTATCTATCTATCTATCTATCTATCTATCTATCTATCTATCTATCTATCTATCTATCTATCTATCTATCTATCTATCTATCTATCTATCTATCTATCTATCTATCTATCTATCTATCTATCTATCTATCTATCTATCTATCTATCTATCTATCTATCTATCTATCTATCTATCTATCTATCTATCTATCTATCTATCTATCTATCTATCTATCTATCTATCTATCTATCTATCTATCTATCTATCTATCTATCTATCTATCTATCTATCTATCTATCTATCTATCTATCTATCTATCTATCTATCTATCTATCTATCTATCTATCTATCTATCTATCTATCTATCTATCTATCTATCTATCTATCTATCTATCTATCTATCTATCTATCTATCTATCTATCTATCTATCTATCTATCTATCTATCTATCTATCTATCTATCTATCTATCTATCTATCTATCTATCTATCTATCTATCTATCTATCTATCTATCTATCTATCTATCTATCTATCTATCTATCTATCTATCTATCTATCTATCTATCTATCTATCTATCTATCTATCTATCTATCTATCTATCTATCTATCTATCTATCTATCTATCTATCTATCTATCTATCTATCTATCTATCTATCTATCTATCTATCTATCTATCTATCTATCTATCTATCTATCTATCTATCTATCTATCTATCTATCTATCTATCTATCTATCTATCTATCTATCTATCTATCTATCTATCTATCTATCTATCTATCTATCTATCTATCTATCTATCTATCTATCTATCTATCTATCTATCTATCTATCTATCTATCTATCTATCTATCTATCTATCTATCTATCTATCTATCTATCTATCTATCTATCTATCTATCTATCTATCTATCTATCTATCTATCTATCTATCTATCTATCTATCTATCTATCTATCTATCTATCTATCTATCTATCTATCTATCTATCTATCTATCTATCTATCTATCTATCTATCTATCTATCTATCTATCTATCTATCTATCTATCTATCTATCTATCTATCTATCTATCTATCTATCTATCTATCTATCTATCTATCTATCTATCTATCTATCTATCTATCTATCTATCTATCTATCTATCTATCTATCTATCTATCTATCTATCTATCTATCTATCTATCTATCTATCTATCTATCTATCTATCTATCTATCTATCTATCTATCTATCTATCTATCTATCTATCTATCTATCTATCTATCTATCTATCTATCTATCTATCTATCTATCTATCTATCTATCTATCTATCTATCTATCTATCTATCTATCTATCTATCTATCTATCTATCTATCTATCTATCTATCTATCTATCTATCTATCTATCTATCTATCTATCTATCTATCTATCTATCTATCTATCTATCTATCTATCTATCTATCTATCTATCTATCTATCTATCTATCTATCTATCTATCTATCTATCTATCTATCTATCTATCTATCTATCTATCTATCTATCTATCTATCTATCTATCTATCTATCTATCTATCTATCTATCTATCTATCTATCTATCTATCTATCTATCTATCTATCTATCTATCTATCTATCTATCTATCTATCTATCTATCTATCTATCTATCTATCTATCTATCTATCTATCTATCTATCTATCTATCTATCTATCTATCTATCTATCTATCTATCTATCTATCTATCTATCTATCTATCTATCTATCTATCTATCTATCTATCTATCTATCTATCTATCTATCTATCTATCTATCTATCTATCTATCTATCTATCTATCTATCTATCTATCTATCTATCTATCTATCTATCTATCTATCTATCTATCTATCTATCTATCTATCTATCTATCTATCTATCTATCTATCTATCTATCTATCTATCTATCTATCTATCTATCTATCTATCTATCTATCTATCTATCTATCTATCTATCTATCTATCTATCTATCTATCTATCTATCTATCTATCTATCTATCTATCTATCTATCTATCTATCTATCTATCTATCTATCTATCTATCTATCTATCTATCTATCTATCTATCTATCTATCTATCTATCTATCTATCTATCTATCTATCTATCTATCTATCTATCTATCTATCTATCTATCTATCTATCTATCTATCTATCTATCTATCTATCTATCTATCTATCTATCTATCTATCTATCTATCTATCTATCTATCTATCTATCTATCTATCTATCTATCTATCTATCTATCTATCTATCTATCTATCTATCTATCTATCTATCTATCTATCTATCTATCTATCTATCTATCTATCTATCTATCTATCTATCTATCTATCTATCTATCTATCTATCTATCTATCTATCTATCTATCTATCTATCTATCTATCTATCTATCTATCTATCTATCTATCTATCTATCTATCTATCTATCTATCTATCTATCTATCTATCTATCTATCTATCTATCTATCTATCTATCTATCTATCTATCTATCTATCTATCTATCTATCTATCTATCTATCTATCTATCTATCTATCTATCTATCTATCTATCTATCTATCTATCTATCTATCTATCTATCTATCTATCTATCTATCTATCTATCTATCTATCTATCTATCTATCTATCTATCTATCTATCTATCTATCTATCTATCTATCTATCTATCTATCTATCTATCTATCTATCTATCTATCTATCTATCTATCTATCTATCTATCTATCTATCTATCTATCTATCTATCTATCTATCTATCTATCTATCTATCTATCTATCTATCTATCTATCTATCTATCTATCTATCTATCTATCTATCTATCTATCTATCTATCTATCTATCTATCTATCTATCTATCTATCTATCTATCTATCTATCTATCTATCTATCTATCTATCTATCTATCTATCTATCTATCTATCTATCTATCTATCTATCTATCTATCTATCTATCTATCTATCTATCTATCTATCTATCTATCTATCTATCTATCTATCTATCTATCTATCTATCTATCTATCTATCTATCTATCTATCTATCTATCTATCTATCTATCTATCTATCTATCTATCTATCTATCTATCTATCTATCTATCTATCTATCTATCTATCTATCTATCTATCTATCTATCTATCTATCTATCTATCTATCTATCTATCTATCTATCTATCTATCTATCTATCTATCTATCTATCTATCTATCTATCTATCTATCTATCTATCTATCTATCTATCTATCTATCTATCTATCTATCTATCTATCTATCTATCTATCTATCTATCTATCTATCTATCTATCTATCTATCTATCTATCTATCTATCTATCTATCTATCTATCTATCTATCTATCTATCTATCTATCTATCTATCTATCTATCTATCTATCTATCTATCTATCTATCTATCTATCTATCTATCTATCTATCTATCTATCTATCTATCTATCTATCTATCTATCTATCTATCTATCTATCTATCTATCTATCTATCTATCTATCTATCTATCTATCTATCTATCTATCTATCTATCTATCTATCTATCTATCTATCTATCTATCTATCTATCTATCTATCTATCTATCTATCTATCTATCTATCTATCTATCTATCTATCTATCTATCTATCTATCTATCTATCTATCTATCTATCTATCTATCTATCTATCTATCTATCTATCTATCTATCTATCTATCTATCTATCTATCTATCTATCTATCTATCTATCTATCTATCTATCTATCTATCTATCTATCTATCTATCTATCTATCTATCTATCTATCTATCTATCTATCTATCTATCTATCTATCTATCTATCTATCTATCTATCTATCTATCTATCTATCTATCTATCTATCTATCTATCTATCTATCTATCTATCTATCTATCTATCTATCTATCTATCTATCTATCTATCTATCTATCTATCTATCTATCTATCTATCTATCTATCTATCTATCTATCTATCTATCTATCTATCTATCTATCTATCTATCTATCTATCTATCTATCTATCTATCTATCTATCTATCTATCTATCTATCTATCTATCTATCTATCTATCTATCTATCTATCTATCTATCTATCTATCTATCTATCTATCTATCTATCTATCTATCTATCTATCTATCTATCTATCTATCTATCTATCTATCTATCTATCTATCTATCTATCTATCTATCTATCTATCTATCTATCTATCTATCTATCTATCTATCTATCTATCTATCTATCTATCTATCTATCTATCTATCTATCTATCTATCTATCTATCTATCTATCTATCTATCTATCTATCTATCTATCTATCTATCTATCTATCTATCTATCTATCTATCTATCTATCTATCTATCTATCTATCTATCTATCTATCTATCTATCTATCTATCTATCTATCTATCTATCTATCTATCTATCTATCTATCTATCTATCTATCTATCTATCTATCTATATATATCAAAATGGATGTTTGAATGTGGGTATGTATGTATGTTCCGAATGAACTCAGAAACGGCTGGACCGATTTTGATGAAATTTTCAGGGAATCTTCAGAATAGTCTAGCGGGTAACACTGTATGGTCAGATTTTTGATTTTCGGTCTGTGGGCGGAGGGTCGTGGCATTATCAAATTTTTACATTATACCGCTAATGCCATCTATATATATAAAAAACGGCTCTACCGATTTTGAGGAAATTTTCAGGCAATCTTCAGAATAGCCCAGCGGGTAACACTGTATAGTCAGATTTTTGATATTCGGTCTGTGGGCGGAGGGGCGTGTAAAAATCTAATTTTTACATTATACCGATAATGCCCTATCTATATATATAAAAATGGATGTTTGTATGTATGTTCCGAATGAACTCAAAAATGGCTGGTCCGATTTTGATAAAAATTTCAGGGAATCTTCAGAATAGCCTAGCGGGTAACTCTGTAAAGTCATATTTTTGATTTTCGGTCTGTGGGCGGAGGGGCGTGGCATTATCAAATTTTTACATTATACCGCTAATACCATCTATATATATAAAAAAATTCTAGACCGATTTTGATGAAATTTTCAGGGAATCTTCAGAATAACCCAGCGGGTAACACTGTAAAGTCAGATTTTTGATATTCGGTCTGTGGGCGGAGAGGTGTGTACAAATCTAATTTTTACATTATACCGTTAATGCCATTATATATAAAAACAGATGTGTGTATGTATGTTCCATATGGACTCAACGGCTGGACCGATTTTGATAAAATTTTCACGGAATCTTCAGAAAAGCATAGCGGGTAAAACTGTAACACATATACATAAATACTTTTTTTATTTCCAACGTTCAAACAATGACAATTTTCATTTTGTTGCTTAACATCATTCTAAAAATTAATGATTTGGTGTAAAAGAAAAAAAGGAAAACATTCCAACACATGTCCGGTACTATAGAAGTTCTTTTATATTATCAATCGATGATAAACAATTTTGTTTACTCTTGCAAATTAGGTGCAAGAGTAAACAATTTCCATATGAAATCTATTAAAAAAAATAATATTTTGAATAACTCTCCGCATATCACTTTTAATAAAAAATAACGGTTTTATTCAAATAAAATTTGTTTTCGCAAGGGCATATACGTCTAGAGTCGCAGAAACGGGAAGAGAACGCAAATGAGTCGCAGTGCATCTTCATCGAGTGCTGCAGAAACACCTCAACAGCATATACATAGTTGTTTGCTCCCGAATGACTCGATCAAGAGAAAGAATCGATTTAAAGTTGCCCGGATTTTATTAAAATAAGTATGATGACTACAGGAATCACAAGGATGTACTAATTAGCGCAATGAACAAACATTACTTACATTGCAGCATTTTGAAGTTCCCTAAGGAATCCCCGGGAATGTGCTGTTCGAACGGTAAAGTTATTCTGCCACCAGTTATGGAGCCGTCTCAGTTGCTACTAAGTTACATTTCTGGCGCCAATCCTATTTCCAAACACTTCCTTCAAATTATCCAAAAGTACAACACATGCATTCAAATGATGTCGGCTTCATGCCCACCTTTAAAGTTCAAGGCCAAATGTACCACAGATTTGGATCATTGCTCACGCTTCCCAATGACTATACGAAAAATTCCAATTGATCCCTCCACAAATGAGATTTCATTTCCGGACTTCTGCCAAATGCAAATGAATATTCTAGACGTTGTCAACAAAGTATTCCCAAGTCTTACAACGAACTACAACAATTCGGATTGTCTGTGGGAACATGCAATTTTGGCACCAACAAATAATGATGTTAACAAGATCAATAAGCAAATACTATTGAAACTGCCTAGCAAAACAATAAAATACAAATAGATTGACACAGTAATGAACGAAGAACAAGCCGTCGATTATCCTACTGAATTTTTGAATTCATTGAATCACCGACTTTGTCCGAAACTGTATATTAAATTCGAGATGCAATATAAAAGAGATGTTTTCTAAGGGCCAGCAACGCGGACCGGGTTCAGCTAGTATAACACATATTAAAACTCCAACATCAATTCTTAAAATATGTGAATTCTTTATCTACTGTTTGTATGAACGATTTAAATTTTTTATTAATATTATATTGGTTAAAAATTCGTTACGCATAGGCGGCTAAAAATTAAAAATTTCACAATATTTTTGCAAAATCTTAACATTTTTTGTTTTGATTCATTAAATTATTAAAATCATGTAATTTTAGCTCTTTAAATTCGTATTATATTTTTATATAGATATCGCTCATTTGCTGCAACAACGTCATAATTCAAAAAAGTAGTTTCGAGAAAAGGGCTTTCAATGTTTTATGAGATTTTACTATTTCTTAAATAAATTTTCAACAGATTTCAGAAATAATACCTGATTTAAATAGTATATGTTAATAACATGAATTTCAATTTTGACGCTTACAATAAAAATTAATTGCCTTTTCTGAAAACTGATAAAACTATATGATAGACTATAGAACGGCGCATATTTTGTATTACTCAGTTCAAAAAACATGGATTTTTTACGGTTCAGTTTGTTTTCATTCTATTTGTTAATTAAATGATTATATGAAAACCTTGATGTAATTATAGACTTTTCACAAAATCGTGCCATTTTTACAATCAAAAATCGCCAAAATGACGATAAATCGGCAAATCTGGCAACAGTGCTAGTCAGCCTGTTCGCTTAATTACTTTGTTTCTGGGAGTGTCTGGACGAATGTGTAGATGGCATATTCTAAACTCAAGGTTTATATTTGCATGTACATTAGGGTGGCCCTTAATAAACGAAAGTTGGATTTTTGCCATTCTCACCCCCCAGTTTGGTGAACATTAGTAAAAAAATCATCCTGAAAAAATTTTAGGTAAATCCTGAAATAAGCCCTCTGAAGTTTTGAGATACATTTTTTAATTTTGCCATTAGAAAATTACTTTTGCAATTTAATTTAAAAGAATAGAAATGTGTATGTAATTGTCGTTCTAATGAGACATAAAAAACAGAAATTGGTCAAAAAATTTTAAAGTTATTAAAAATTCGCAAGGCCATTACCGTATCTCAAGCAACTAGAACAAGAAATGTATGAACAAAATTAACATATTTTGATAAATATTAAGATAAAAGCTCATTTTTACTTAAAATATATCCATATTTACTTGTTAACCTACCGTTAACCTATTCGCAGGTATGTCCAAAAAAATAAAAAAATTTTAGCGGCAATTTCAAAACTCCATTTTCAAATTTTTAAAAATTTTGTTAAAAAAATTGTGAAATATACTACCTCTTAAATACTATCTCTGTTAAATGCATAACAGTACACTGTTAACTGCAAAATAAGCTCTGTTACAGAAGTGGTTTGGGTCTTTACTAGTTAAATACGAATTTATCTTCACACACATGAAAAAAACAGACAACAATAAATAGCTGTCAAAAACATATGGTAGTTTATGAAACTTAACCCATTATCGGCCACTACCAGAATCCGACGGAGCTTATTAAATTCCTTTTAAAGGCATGGTTTAAAAGCTCCAATTAAGAAAAAAAAATTAAAATTTTTTGCCCCAGGGTTGCCATATTCCTAGTATGGCTTGGTCGAAAAATCGACCATTGGCCGAAAATGATATAATTTAAGAAATATAAATATTTGCAATTAATAAAAGAAAATCTTTTGTTTGAAGGAAAATATTAAAGTAATGCGGTTTTATTTAAAATAATTATCATTTCTGAATATGTGACATTTAAAAAAAATGTATGGTATTCATCAAAACATTTGATGTGTAGATAAATATTGCTCTTCTTACATGTAAATAAAGTGGGCTTTTTGCATAACTTACACCAACTATGTTTATTCTACGCGCTCTTTGATACGGCGTGTACTTTCTCATTGATTCGAGGAAAGTTTGTGGGATATTCCAAGTTCTCATTTTCAGACTCATTTTCGTATGTCAATAGTTTACTTATGACTTCAGAATGAAAATCAATTTGAGATAATTGTTTGTTGTTTTGAAGTTTTTCCATTCTTTTATCACTTTCGGCTATACACAGAAAAAATTATGACTAAAATATTTTCAAACAAATGCATGTTTGAAATCAGATTTGTATTTTATTATTTATTTTATTTGGTTTCATAAATATTTTAGTTGGTTTTAAATTTGATGGTTAACAATGCTAACAACTTTTTTTAATAATGAGAAACGTCTATTTGTTTTGTAAATATTTTAACATAATGTACTTAAAATCAAGCACGTTTTCATTTTGTGATACATTTTTATAATATTCAAAATAATAGACAACACTTGTACATAACAAAATATTTTCTTTATTAAAATTTTGTTTGAATTTTTTTATAAACTCAAACAATTTTTTAAATTATTGAAAAAATGTTTGTTTACTTTGAAACAAAAACAAATTTATAGTGAATTTTGACAAACAGCTGTAAAATAAAAATAAATTATACATATATTTTGAAAAAAAATATTTACATATGTACACAATTTTTAAGTTTTGGTCGTCATGAAACAGACTAGGAGTTCAAGGGCTCAATAACTCCTCACGTTTCAAGATTGGTAAGTATGTATGAACTTAAAATTCTTTATTATATCATTGTTAAACATTCTGGTATAATTGCAGACGTTGTTAGCTTCCTATGACAGAAATTTGGGAGAATACGACATAATTGGTAAGACGATTGATTTTCATTAAGATGAATGTGAAAACTGGTTTATCTTCCCACAGGTGAACAATATCCATATAACTTGGATTCCCGTTTGCTGGATAGTCCGTAAGTGGGAGAAACTAGTTCATATTTTATATGACAGTATTTTCTATAGAAAATATTGTGTATAACAGTATTTTCTTTAGAAACTATTATATATAACAGTATTTTCTTTAGAAAATATTGTATATAACAGTATTTTCTTTAGAAAATATTGTGTATAACAGTATTTTTATATAGAAAATATTGTCTATAGCAGTATTTTATATAGAAAATATTGTGTATAATAGTATTTTCTTTAGAAAATATTGTGTATAAAGTATTTTCTTTATAAACTATTGTGTATAAAGTATTTTCTTTATAAACTATTGTGTATAACAGTGTTTTTCTATAGAAAATATTGTGTATAACAGTATTTTATATAGAAAATATTGTGTATAACAGTATTTTCTTTAGAAACTATTGTGTAAAATAGTATTTTCTTTAGAAAATATTGTGTATATCAGTAGTTTATATAGAAAATATTGTTTATAATATTATATTATATAATTAAAATATTTATTGATTTTGAATTTAAATGTTATAATATTTTAATTGATTTAATAAAAAATATTGTTTGAATATCTAGTCAAAACCAATTATTTGTTTCTATGGTTTTATTAAAAATATTGTTTGATTTTATGTGGAATTTCATATAAATGTTTCATTGATAGTTAAAATATTTTAATAAGAAAAAAAAATTTTTTTTTTTCAATAAAATATTTACAAATTTTGTTGTTTGATTTTGTGATTTTTGTGATAGGTCCCATTTCAATAAAATATTCAATTGACTTTATGAATTTTGTGATTGGATTTGAATTTTTGTTTTTTCTGTGTAGAATTGTTATGGTTTTATTTTGCTTGCGACAATATCTTTTTGCAATGACATGTGGTTCAACTGTGGAGTTATTGTTACAACATTACTTTTGACTATCAACTAAAGGAACAACTTCTCCTCGCTACCTTTCTTTAGATTTTGCAACGTAAAATTTTCCATTCTGTTTTCACGTATAGTTCCAGTTGCATAAAATTTTCGCACAAAAAGACACGTAAGCTGATAAGTAGAATAAAAAATTGTCAAAGGAAACAGTATGAAACTCCGGATCAGGTACGTTAGCAAGCAAATTTAAAACTTTTTGGGCACCAGGACATATGCTCTTACTATAAGATGTGGCTGAACAACCGTATAAAATACTATAAAATAAGTAGCCCTTTTCTGAACATAAGCACCACGACTTAAAGCGGAATCGAATTGGCTTTATAATATATATTATAAACATCTTACATGAGTGCAACAAAACGATCTGATATATCCAAATTAGTACTATCGGCAAGATGCAAATACCTGTTTCAATATTGATAATGCCATGTCGGATTGAGAAGACCAATAATGATCGATATGTGGTAAAGTATGATAACCAGACAAATATAAAATTCCAATGAACCTACGCAATTCTGTTGGTGTAAGGTTAGCAGTAGCATTATTTTCACGCGCATATACATTTGCAAAAGCAACCATTAACGCAATAATGGAATTATCCAAATATAGTGCATAAATATCAAAAGGAGATTTAGGTCCCACAAAACAAAATGATATGTATTTATCACACAAGAATTATCCAAGGGTAAAAATAAAACATATGTTATGATTTTGAAGCATTTTAATATAATAAGAAAATAAAATAATTAAATTAGTATGCATGACGCTATATGATGGGTTTCGGCCATTGGTCGAATTTTCGACCACCAAAAATTACGGACTCTCAAAAATAAGAGTTTTATCATTTTGAATTTTATTTCTTTCTTCTCTTATAATTTGGTATTTTGTCTTCACGGAAAAGTAATAAAAATAAATTACATTTTTATTTTTTTAATTTTTTTAACATTTTAGAAAAGTGACTAAAAATTGCATTTTTTGCTTCATCAAGAAAAAATTCTGGTTTTACTTAAAGACAAAAAATAAATATATCAAATATGTTAAAATAATATTAAACTTCATTTCTGTTAAAACACATTTAAAAAAAAATGGTCAGCTTCATAGATAAAAATGGCCAACGTTGGCCATTTAAGTATCATTTAAAAAAGCACTGAGAAACTCATTTTCGTATTTAAATAGAACTTAAATATATATAAATATAAAATAAGAGATAAATCTTTGTCAATTTAAGGACATTAACTCGAGAATGATAATCATATTTTGACATACGTTAATAACACTGTGCTAGTTGAAAAAACCGCCAAGCCGAGCTCCCTGTGGTTTAAACTAATACGAGTATGCTGAGTTCAGTGGTGCTATCCGTTTTTTATGTTAGCTCTTGTTTTCGAGATATACCGTTATTTCGAAAATGGAGAAAGTTGCACAACATTATTCGCGTAACTCAAAAACGGTTTAGTTTATTGAATAAACTGAAATTTAATAAACTAAACCGTTTTTGAGTTACGCGAATATATGTTGTGCAACCTCCTCCATTTTCGAAATAACGGTATATCTCGATCAACATAATTTGACCCATTGTAGGTCCAACTTTCTCTGGTATTATATACGTCGTTGAAATATCTATCATTAGATATCCATATTGTCTAATTAATGACTTACATATATATACATATGTCAAAAATAGGTAAAAATCGAGGTTGTCCTGGTCTCAACCATTTGTGGACCGAAGAATTCCGGAGATATTGATGTATGAATCGTGTATGTATGTATGTTATTTGGGGGCTTCGGAAAGTTGATTTCAACAGACATACATAAATTACAAACGGAATGACAAACTTATATATACCCTTCTCACGAAGATGAGAAGGGACGAGAGATTGAGAAAATGGGACATAGTCTTTTAGGTGCCAATAATGGCATAGATACTAAAGAAAATAAGCCACAATAATAAAATAAGCTTTAGCAAATGCAAGCTATACAATTTTTATTTCTCATTAAAATAGTCAAGACATCATCCATATAATTTGTAACCGAACTAAACTTGAAATTAACAGAACACTGTAAAAGTAAAAAAAAAAACAAAATATGGTTTGCTGTTCAATTAAATGGTGATTTTTTTATTTTTTAAAATTCTAAAGTCAAAGGTCGCATTTCAAATATTCTTTCATTTATGTACATACATCAAAAAAATTACTTTAACCTATTTACAATTAATGTTTGTCTGTTAATTGAATTAATTTTGTCTGACTAATTTGTACATTCTACGAAAATTATTAAAAATTCTTATTTTTCTTTTCTTTCGGTTTAAATAATTTGTATTTTATTTTATTGCTTATAAAAAAATCATAATATTTTTTGTGTTGTTCTTCTTAATAAAGCTTTAACATTTCATCCATAATTAATTAAGTAATAAATTCTTACAAAAACAGAAAAATAATAATAAACATTAAAAGTACTAAAATACATATTTTAAATGATCTCAAAATATAGAGTTTTTTTACTTAAGGCTTATAAAACCTGATTTGTTTTGATCATTTAGTAATTTAGAGACTTAAGAGAATATGCGAGCCAAAGCAAAGAAGGCCAAAATGGTCAAGGCAATGGGGGCCATTGATGAGGAACCATTACACAAATCACCAGAGCAGACATCACAGGACAATTGTTTTACAAAAGGCAATGAAGGATCGGCTGAGCAGCCACCTTGGGTATTGGAAATTTCACCAAAATAACAAGTGCGTACAATTTGTGGATGACCGCTAACTGTAAATGGAAAAATTAAGTAAAAATAAATTTTAAAATAGTAATATGCAATTTTTCCTTGCGATTTATTATTTTTTTTTCTACGTCCGAGAACGTTACAAAACTGTCAAATAATTGTTAATGTGAAAAAATAAGTTTCATTGTAAAAAGTTTAAAGTAATTAACATTGAAAATTCACATGAAGTTGATTATTATTTTTTCAAGTTCTATTAACAATAATGCAGTATAAATTTTCCCATCCCTCCCCAACTACATACTTACTTACATAAATTATTAATCTGATTAAACCATTTCCAGTGAAATTTTTAAAAATTTACATATTGATGCGATTGATACATGATTAAAATTCAATAATATAATTTTGAAAATTATATTGAAATGTACAATACATTTGTTTCTGTTTCTGTCACTGCTAACATTTATTAATAGAAATGGCGTAGAATTTGCTAAAAGCGAAAAATTTATATTGACGATTGCGTGACTGAGCCTAAGTTGGAATATTCTCTAAACATTATTGCGCTTCTGATAAAATTTATTTAAAACTAGTTTAAGCTGTTGTTTTAAATAATTAAAAGAAATTAATTGTATTTAATACAACTCATTTCATAATCTTAAAAGCATGACGGAAAATGTGTCATCGTTTATTATATACTTCAGAACTGACAAAACGATTTATGTGCTGTTTTTATAATGCAAACGAGTGATTTCAGTGGAAATTTTATATGTATTGCAAAATTTCCACTCAAAGTACTCGTTTGCATTATAAAAACAGCACATAGACCATAGAGAAATACTTACACATGATACAGAAACTAGAAAAAAAAAAATCAATCAAAAAAATTACTCAAATTCATCACACATACGAGTGTTGTTTTTGTGTTCACATAGTTTAGTGTCCTAATACATTCTCACTACTTAGGTTTTTGACAAATGAGTTAGGTATTTGACAGGAAAGTTGGAATACATTTCTAATAAAACTAATTAAATAATATTCCCAAAAATATAAAAAGTAAACGAACGAAATCCAAAAAAATTTCCTCAGAAAATAATTTTTGTCACATTGAGCAATTTTAAGAAAAGTTTGATTTTATAGGTTTTTTTAGTCCAAACCACACCCTTGAAGTGGTACTCATTTAGTTCCATCATCAAATCTTAATTTTTATCCAAGCCATTTATTTTCCTTTGAACAAAATATTCCAACAGTAAAAACTGCTCGAAATTGATCAAAATATAAAATTTGTTGTATGAATATATGGTAAACACCATGGCAGAATCAACCAGGTAGAATTATTAGGCAGAGTTGTCAATATTTACCCCTACAATGTCAAACTCTGGATGTTATCACTTTATGTTTTCTTTTGATTTGTGCGCGTTTTTAGAAATTTTTTGCGTTAAACATTAATTTTTCACATTTTTATTTCGTAAAATTAATTTTACGAAATAAATAAACTTTTCAAATTGATTTTTTTCAACAAAACTGAAATTAATTTTAATTTTTTTTTCGACATTTCATTTTGATATTTACCAATTTCTTTGGTTTGACATTTTAGGGAAATTATAATTGAGAACATACTTTCTAATAATTGTACCTGGTTGATTCTGCCATGGTAAATACATTGTTTATTTGTACAATATTTTCTGAATTATATTTTTTTGAATATACATACATACATAGGTATTTTATACACATCTCCATTTTCGTGGGATTTTCATTAGTCACGCTTTACACTATATACATATCGCACTCGTTCAACAATACTGTATTAACTCAAAATTTTAAAATTTTCAGTAGTGGGCAAAAACTGTTTGTGATTACATTTTAAGTGATTTTGAAAATCCGAATACATCATAGTAAGCAAATTCCATTTGAAAATATATTTAAATTTTTTTTCTTTAAAATGTTTGCAGTTATTGCAAAATAAATCTATTTTTCGAGTTAACACCATTTTTCTGCAACTTCTAGATATTCTTTTGTATTATTTTATCAACAAAACAGTATCAACTCAAAATACAACCAAATTTAAATAAATCAATTTGATTATTTTTAACTTGAATAAAGGCTCAATCAAGGCGTATTAACAAGGTGAGTGCATAAAATCAGCTGTTTCTTAATTCGCTGTGGTTTTATGTACACTATATGTCAAACTTTGTTTATGTTTACATTTGTTATTGTAAATAACATAGTAATATTTTAATTCGCCTTGATTTTGACATTTACCGTACATTTTAACAAAAACAAATTGCCTGTTGTTTTTGCATTGTTGTATTTGTTGCCGGGACGCACTCACCTTGTTAATACGCCTTGGGCTCAATTCAAAATAATACATTTTTTTATGAAAATATACGATGTATTTCTATTTAAATTTTTTGTATTAACTCAAAATAATACCTTTTTGTTGATACAAGGTAGCCACTAATTTTCACGAAAATGGTCTCAAATGTGGTTTTCAAGATGAAAGAGTAATCGAAATACGTTGAAATTTTTACAGTAGATAGATATTGATATTGCTATTTGATTTCTTGCAAAAAGTTTGAGTTGAACGAGTGCGATATATGTATATTAGGGTGGCCCCAAAATTTAAGTTGCGGATGTTCCCACCTAGAATGAAAATTTGATTCATTCTAAGACTACGTTTTGAATTTTTTTCGTCCTGGGGTCAATATTTGGCGAGCTGGATCGAAGGATAAAAAGGTCCTTTTTTGGGGTTTTTTACATTTTTTCCATATTTCTTCCAAAGGAAGTATATGTAAATTTGGTATCATATGAAAGGTCTTTGAGAGACGCATTCAATTGGTTAAAAGAAATTTAAAAAAAAAAAATTTTAATTAACAAATTTTAAAAATTTTCGACAAAATTTTAGTTTTTTTTAATTTTTTCATAGAATTTATTCAAATACATAGATGAAATTTCTTGATCATAAACATCATGTAATTTCACCGAAATGGTTTTTCTCGTTTTTTAAAATTCAGTCCAGTTCAATGTTTATTCAAATTTGTTTAAACCCAATTTCATCCCTATCTGTTAAGCAGTTTTTCACATGTTACTTAAAATTAACAACAACATTCCAAAGGAATAACATTAAAATAATCATTATAGCGCGATGTATAGTAAATGTTTTAGCTTAAATTTAAATATTCGTAGTGTAACAAAAGAAAAGTATAAGAATTTATACATCGATGGAAAGCTTATAAAATTTGAGTTATTTTGATGCCCATACATATACTATGAATTGAGTACAGAGATTGTCAGATAGGGATGAAATTAGGTTTAAACAAATTTGAATAAACATTGAACTGGATTGAATTTTAAAAAACGAGAAAAACCATTTCGGTGAAATTACATGATGTTTATGATCAAGAAATTTCATCTATGTATTTGAATAAATTCTATGAAAAAATTAAAAAAAACTAAAATTTTGTCGAAAATTTTTAAAATTTTTTAATTAAAATTTTTTTTTTTTAAATTTCTTTTAACTAATTCAATGCGTCTCTCAAAGACCTTTCATATGATACCAAATTTACATATACTTCCTTTGGAAGAAATATGGAAAAAATGTAAAAAACCTCAAAAAAGGACCTTTTTATCCTTTGATCCAGCTCGCCAAATATTGACCCCAGGACGAAAAAATTTCAAAACGTAGTCTTAGAATGAATCAAATTTTCATTTTAGGCGGGAACATCGATACCTTATTTTTTCTCCATACAAACGGGGCCACCCTAATGTATATGTATATTTGCTTATCTAAAATATGGATATAATAAATTTAAACGGAAATACTTACATACATATATGTATGTATATGTACATATTTGCTAAATAGCTAATTTGCAAGATAAATATTATCATATTGTTGTTTAATTTGTACAAGCTGATTGATGTTTTAAATTGTTTATTTTCTAATACATTTTTGGAGATTACCAGCAACTATATTATCCAACTGATCTTTTGTGCCGGGCTACTGTTCACAACAATAGTTTGTGAACAGCAAAACTCCGACTCAACCTAAATCCGGTATTTTCTTCTTATATATCCGTTAGAGATATCAACGTTTTGCGGTCCCACATATGTAAGTATGTCAAGCCACCCAAATAATCAGATAATCGATATTCATCAGATTTACCTAGTCCGTTTAAAATGGCTATCAGACAAGCACTTTCTAGTACAATTCAAAGTCCACATTAGAGGCGATATTTTACATAGGGAAAACTGAATGATTCTTGATGTTAACCTCTCCAGTGTCCAATTCCTGATAACAACCGAACAATTTTTGTTAATATTAAGCCGATACTATTTTATTAAAAGCAACTTTATTCAATTTACTTATTTAATTTACGATTTACAGAATATCAAATACATACACAGTAAAAACTATTATTTCATAATTGAATTGAATGTGCTCAAAAACAAAATTTTCTGATATTTGCTACACATTTTTATTATTTTTTGTGTTTTCAATTGCGAAAGTTGTATATTCAATAATTTTTCAGCCTAACTACAAAACTTTTAAAGTCGATTTTTAGTCCATAAAGTTGACTATTATTTTAAATTTCGTTTTATTATTAAAAAAAAGCTTTTTGTTTTGAACTTTTATGTTCGTTTTGTTTTTTTAATTTTTTGAAATTTCTTTTTATTATTTACATTCATTGAAAAATATTTTCAATTATTTGAATGTACATATGTATGTAGTATATGTTGGAAAAAGTTTTAAAGCTTTTTTCAAATAAAAACAAAAGTTCTATTTTAAAATAAAGTCGACTTTAACAAAAATTAACTTTAAAATTTCTTTCATAGTTAAGGCTTCATTAGTCTTTACTTTCCGTTGCTGTTGCGTTCTGTTCCGTTCTGGATTTTACTTATGGCAGTTAGTTGTTCTGTGACAAAATATATCATTTTTCTTTTCTTTTAACACATAATTCCTCTTTAAAACACATTAACTTACCTGGAATTCCCATTTTCTTTGATATTTTCGACCAGACGACTCGTTTTTTCCAAATTTCTATTAAATTTCACAAAATCAATAACAAATAATTTTTGTCTTTATTTGAAAAGCCGCTGTCACTTACAATTACGTAGACAATTTTTGTTTTTAACAGGTTCGTCCGGAACAGAACGGAACAGCACAGAAAAACTAACTACTTATACATGTTTTTCATGTACAAAAGAGAAACAGCTGATTCGGAACGTAACAGAAAGTAAAGACTAATTCTGCCTTTAGGGTGTTTTTTGTATTTAAAGTTCAACCAATAACGATAATTGTATATTCAATTATTAAAATTATCAAATTCAAAACTCAAAATTCACATGAATACTTGATTCAATTGTGAAATAATTGAAACCAAATAATATGTGGTAAATATTTGAATTGAAATATATGTATTTTTGTCTGTGTACATATTCGGATTAATTTTAAATTCACATACATACATACATACATACATACATACATGCACATATTTTTTTTTACTGGGATCCTCAGCATTCATAACTCGACACGTTATCTTCTTTTGCTAACTTTAAATTTTAAAACTTGGAAAAAAATTGGATACCTACAAATTTATTAGAATACAAAAAACTTAGTCAATACTATTTTTTTGGTGTTGCGTGTTTTTAAACCAAATTAGGGAGTGGTTCTGCCACTTTTGGAAACAGCTAATTTAAATTTTTTAAAAAAATATGATTAAATTTCCTACAATCAGGTATTTTTCTTTTATTTATTAGTAAGTACATACATATATTAAATAATTTGTAGTCATTAACGCGATTATTACACCATGTTACAGATATTTTTATACGGTTAACGACGAAATAATTTATGGCAGCGACTTTTTTATGGTTGCATTGCTTCAAGTCAACAACAAACACTCACCCCTTAATTAAACACCCCTCAGCCATCATGTTTAACAACAAATCTCATTCCCAAAATGACATCATTGCTGTTTTAAAAACAATAACTAAACGCAATAACTTGGCTCTTAATATTTTTGAATCAAAATCAAAAACATAAACAAAAACTTACATAAATATGTATGAATATTTCATTCAATTAAAACCAGATTTGGTTTTGATATGCTCGTATATTGGAGTTAGTTGATTATTAAACTTACCGGCTTCTAGGGTTTTCTTCATGCAACCAGTAGCATTGCGCACGGGTAGGAAATTCTGCAAGAAACGGGGTGGGGAAATGCGAGCACAATCGAATTTCAAAGCATCGTCAGCCTCGAAATGTTCACCACATTTTGGATTTGACAAAGATTCGCACTGGTAGCAGTGGATGGCAAAAGCTGTAAAAAATCACAAGATTTATACTGTATAAAATAAAATGAACTCTCCTAAAATATTTCTGGATTTTTCAAATAATTTTAAACATTTACATATATACAATACATTTTTTTATTATTACAACGTACCCGAGCAAGCCAAAGTGGCCATAATTGCGAAAGCCAATAAATACTTCATAGATGACATGATTTTTATTTTTATTTTCGTTTTTTATTTGGTGTGTGTGTTTATTTGTTTGTTTGTTTTCTAAATCCAAAACAACAGCAGTGTTTTTATTTTGATTTCGAAATTTATTTAAAAATAAATTCAATTTTTATTTTTGTTTTATTTTACTGTGACAAGTTCCAACTACGTCCAACGATCTTTACCTACTGACCAAATCCAAAAGTTTTGTTGTTTCTTAAACTCTATCAAATGCTTTCGTTGCTTTTTTGTTTGCCTTTTCCATATTCAAACATTTGACTCGATACTCTT
The DNA here is from genome assembly GCF_958450345.1 of Calliphora vicina. NCBI lineage: Eukaryota > Metazoa > Arthropoda > Insecta > Diptera > Calliphoridae > Calliphora > Calliphora vicina. The sequence goes on from NC_088781.1 coordinate 560,057, forward strand.
TTGAATTTGTGTATAAAAACCAGTGTTGCCATTTCATATTTAACTGAATTCATAATCCATGTCCCAGCAGTTAAGCAAGTAGTCAATGTATCCCTCAAAAAGACAGTAATTGTCACAAATGTCTTATCACTTGGCTAACTCCAATTTATATATTTTGGTCATTTGTAGTGCAGAGAGAAGACAATTGGTTACTTTATACAACTCAAGTAATCTAGCGTCTCTAAGTAATCTGGATTGTAGTCACTTAAACGTTTTATGAGTAATTCGTACAAACTGGTTTTATACAAATTGTGTTGATATAATTCTCATACAGTTTATTTTTATTTTTGCTTAAGTAATATCAGTATATCCCATGTAACATAGCATGAAGTCAATAGTCACTTTAGTGTCTATCAGTAACCTATGGTGAAGTCACTTCAAACTTTTTTTTCTAATGTACTTTTTTACCCACCAGAAGCAATCTATTGGATAGTTGTCGGAGGAAGGTTTGTTTACAAGCAATCTTTTATTGGACTGTCTATGGTATGTCTTTTTAGCTTACTATTTGAGGTCAATTAGCTACCGTACATATTGAAATAACTGGTTAGGTAGCTAGTAAGGTAACTGAAGATATGTAACCAGTATATGAATCCAATGCGTTGACTACTACAGCTATAAGACAGCCTCAATGCAATCAAAAAGAGACAATTGATCCCCTGCTTAGGACATGCCCTTGTTAAAATGACTAGTCACGTGGCTATTGAAGTAACTAGCTCCCACCCTAAATGATGAGTAATATCACTAGTTCGGGACTGTCACCTAGAACTGCAGGGGTGTCATTTTAAATTCCAATCACATGCAAAATATACATACAGTAGCCCAATAAAGTCTACATACAGGAATTAAAATTAAATTTCTTTCGTTGAAAGCTGTATTTGTAAGTTAAAAGTAATGAAATATATTTGTTAAAAAAATAAATTCACACTAAAAAAGATTAAAACAACATCACTTAAGTCGGGTTTAGCAACATTTCCTATCACGTCCAAAATTTCACCGTTATTAGAATTTTTGATTCTGAGTCGAATAACGAAATTTTTTTTTTGCATTTTTGGGCTTTAATGTTCAAAATATTATGAAACTTAATAGCGCCACCCACCAAAAATTTGTGTGACCGAGAATACATTTTTCGTTATTTTACTCAGAATCAATAAATCTAATAACGGTGAACTTTTGGGCGTTATTTGAATTTTTTTTTTGCTAAAATCGACAAAGACATGTATTATTATATATCTCATAAAAAAAAAACTAAAAAAACTGCTTTAAATTAAAGTAACATAATAATTTTTCCTGTATGTAGACTTTCTTGGGCTACTGTATATGTATATTAGTGTGGAGCGTTTTTAATTTTTTGTTTGTAATCGCTTTGGAATACCTGTTAAAACTTGTTTTTTTAACTCCTAAATATACACAAAAAATTTAATTTTTTGGATCGTATATATAGAGGTGCCCCCACATCATTGTAATAATACAAAAATAAATGGCTCTAGAAAACGGGGGGAGTGGAAGCCCCCAATGCCCTCCTTATGTCTAGTAGCCTTGGATGTCCTCTATCAGTAAAAAAAATAACCAAGTGTTTAGGCCCACTTTCCTAAGCTACAAGTACGATTTTGTGGATTGGGTATAAAAATACCCACTTCGGCATATGTGGGTTGTAAAACGTATGAAATATGAATTTAGGTTTTTTTTTTTAATTATTGGATATATGTAATTATGTTGAACTAACAAAACATAAAAATATTTATATTCAACATAAACTAAAGTTTATAAAGTATAAGATTGTTTAATGACCATATCGATCCCTTAGCGCCAAACTATCGTAAGCGACAAAACAAAAATTTTACAGGAGAAGGTTTTTTTGATTATTTTGAAATGTATACATAGAATTAAAAATGTTATGATGCGATATAATATAATTTTGTTCAAGCTATTTGTCTATTATTCAAAAATATTTATAACTTTTGACAATTAAAAATTCATGGAATACTTTATTGAAAAATATGACAAACAAATTTTTTATTGAATTTTTGCATAGATACTAATTTTTTGAATTGAAATTAAATTTTTATTTATAAATAGTTTTTAATGAAATTTCACAGTTATGTAGATCTTTTTAAAATTGTTTAAATTCAAATGCATATAACTTTGGACTTAGTCACTATTTTTTTTTTCTATTTGACACATACATGTGTTGTTAGTTCAATAAAGGAAAACAGGAGAAAATCGGGAAATATTTAAATACGCTGTTATCAAAAAACTGGAGTACGGTGGGCAAAAAAGTTGAAAATATAATATTCAAATGCGAATATTTCCTAAGCTATAAGAGATAATTGATAGGTACGACGAGGTTTTTTGTAGTGCTCGATAAGAAGATGCTATGTGTGCAATTTTTTAAATCGGAACTAAAACGAAGAAATAGGATCGTTTTAAAAGTGTAACATACCCGAGGTGTCCTACTTTAAGGACCCTTGGTCGCAACACTGGTGGGTCCATGAGGTTCAAAACTTAAATTCGACAACACTTCTTCTTTGCGCATCTGAAATTTCATTCAAACCAATCTAACCATTTAGAAGTTACGGATTTATTTCTTTCTTTCGCAACTTTATAACTCTATTCCATTGAAAACAAAAAAAATTTCATACATTATCGATCCACCTTAATATATATGTCTTTTATCTTTATTTTGGTTTTTTATAGACTATGTATGTACATGACTAATGTTTCTTAAATTTATCTCGTCACATTCGGATAAATTATAATCTAAAGATATTCATATTTGTTATATTATATACTTTGTTACTCAGTATAATGGAATTAGATGAAGATAGGAATTTTGAATCAATTTTGCAAAGATGCACGATATGATGTTTGGAAATTGCTATATTTGCTTTAACCAAATGAACATTTCAACGTTCGAGATAATTTGCTTTGTCTAAAATTAGTAATAGAAACAAAATATTAGTTTAAATTAAATACATTTAATTTCAACATGAACAAAATACAACAACAACAAAAATAGTATAATAGTATAAAAAAAAAATATAATTTTTACAATTTCTCGAATTATTACAATTTCTAACTGGAAAATCAATCGTTCACTTACTTATACTGAACAGAGCTATAATTTTTAAACAACTGGAAAAAATATTTTACTTTGCCTCAATTCAGCCTATTTGGAACTGAAAACAAAACTGCTTTCAAAACACTTCAAATAAATTATCAAAAATAGTTTCCAAAAAATTAAAATTGGAGGAAAACATTATGAAATTTTGTGAAAATATTGTAATCTGTTGTCCATTGACACTAAAGTGGTCGTATTTGGGACTAAACTTTTTAATTCATGTACGTAGTATTTAAACAAATCTTGTATTCACACTATCTGAGATCATGCTACTTTTTTTACATGTGTAATTTTTTCTCGAATGTGTTATTTAGGTATTATTTAAGTATTTAGTTTATTATTTTCTTGGTGGTGGTAACACTGATAAATATACTCTTCTAGAGTGTTTTTTGTTAAATTTTAAGGGGAATTTGGTTAAAATTACTTATGTGCTGTTTTTCTATAGCGAACGAGTACTTTGAGTGGAAATTTTACATGTGTTTTGTTATTGTAACAAAAACAAAATACATGTAAAACGGCCACTCAAAACGCTCATTCGCTATAGAAAAACAGCACATTAAACATTTTACTCTTGTCGTTGAGTGGATTTTTTTCATTTTGTAAGCAAATGTGTGGTTGTTTTTTCTTTATATGTATTTGTTTGTTGACAGCATTAGTTTATTTCGTTTAGTGACATCATAATTGTATACATATAGTACATCATTGCTTACTATTTATGTTAAATACTCTATCCTATTTTTAAATAAAGTTTCAAGAAAGACATATACATATTTACATAGTTAATGAGTTATGAGCTTTGAAATACATCCGTATCTTTTTGTTATCAGATATCGTTTTTCCCAAATATTGTCAAAATCAAGGGATCAACCTTATCCATATTTCACCTGAGATCATCAACATGACCGTGTTACAATTATAGTAGGATGTTGAAACAACGTCAAAATGTTACGTCATCATTTTTAAAATTTTCAAAAAGTCATATTAGACATGTCCAAAATTCGTATACACACATATTAAAAATGGATAAAATGATCAGTAGTTTAAAAATTGTAAGACCTCTTTATTTATTTAAATTACCACAACAATTTAAATAGTCACTCTCTTTTAATACACATTTAAAACACACTTTATAATTTACAAGAATTCGCTGGTAATACAGTCAATGTTAACTCCAGGGTTTACAATTGCTACTATATTAGCCGTCAATTGCAGTAAATATACATTTTTATCAATCTGCATATTAAAAATATAATTACTATTATAATTTTGTATAACTCTGCTAATATAAATTGCTGTTACTATTCATATATTACTATACAAATTGCAATGTTAGTTTGCAATTTCTAGTAGCAGATACAACCAGTTGTCAACTCGTTATTGTAGCACAACAACCAAAATATATGTTCGTGCTATAGCAGCATACACACTTTTTTGCCGAACTAATATTGCGCGTCAGCATTCGTTTTTGTTTTGTTGTGCTATCAATTTTTTCTGGCAGCAATTTACATTTCTTTGGTTGCTCTGCTATGGTTGCATTGATATTTCTTGTTTTTTGGCTATTTGGATGCTGCTAGTTATTTTATTGTCAAGTATACGAAATAACGATTATTCATTAGTGTAAATATTTTTGAATCTAACTGAGATATTGACTTGCATTTTTTTTGTAAGACCAAAAATTAAAATATCTAAACAAGAAAAAAAAATGTTCGGAATAAATGTGGATCAAATTGTTCCTAATATGTATTTGCAATCCTATTAAAATTTTGATAAAAATTTTAGTTTTAGAAACTCAATAAATATGTAATCTGTAATAAAATCTTTATTTATTAGCAAAACTCGAATTACAAAGTGTAAAAAAACTTTTCAAAAGGTTAAAAGGAATCCCACAATTCCTAAAAATTTAAGCGAAAATCCCGAAAATGGTATTTTTTACAATTTTAACCATATGGTCTACATTTCCTTCGGGGCTGGGAAAATACTTTGGGGATAAATAGGGAACAAATCAAGGTTTCTAAAGCTGCTTTCCGTTTTTTGATCCCAACTTTGGGATTTTAGAACATGTGGCCCAAATTTGAAATTTTTATCAAAAAATAGGTCAAATTCCGAAGGACGAAAGGGCAAAAATAGGTCAAATTCCGAAGGACGAAAGGGCAACATGTTCAAAAAATAGGACATGTTTTTTATATCAAAATGTTCTCTGTAAAGCTACCTTACAGAAAAACATAAAATTGTTATATGTTCTTAAAGAAAGTTTTTTTTTAATAAAACAGCAAAAATCTACTATTTTTTGAATTCTTAAATTGAAAATCGTTTATTTTTGGATCTATAATCGATATTACTCTGAAATATTTTGTATATTACTGATAATTTAGTTGTCTAACTAACAAAAAAAATCGAGCCCGTTCGGTACAAAAGTACGACCTATATTTTTAAAAAAGCGGACCAAGGTATGGCAAAATTTTAAAATTTCAATTTTGAAATGCCTATAACTCGAAAAGTATAAGAGATAAATAGCACACACAAGCATATTTTTTCAAGACAAAGGCGAGCGCTTTCTAAACATATAAAACTCTTTGAAATCGAATGGGAAACAAAAAAATGGCACGTGTTTAAAAATTTTGCATGACGAAGGTACCCTATTCTGAGCCCCCATAGCGCCGCCCCTGAGGCATTTGTAGGGCCCATTTCAATAATTTAAACTCGAATACTCCTTGGCTATGCCCGCGTCAAATTTTATCCTGATCAGATCAGCCGTTTAGAAATGCCAGATTTATTTCAAAACAATTTTGATTCTGCCCAACTGTACATTGGGTGTGTTTACTGATATGTTGTTATGCACTTATCAAGAACAGCAACTGATAGCATCAATTGCAGAAATGTCAATTGTGCTATAGCACAACTACAGAAGTGTGTATTTTTGCTAGAAAAGTTTGCCAGCACAACAAAATAAAACGAATGGAGTGCAATATTAGCACGACAGAAAAACTGAGTGTGGTACTAAAGCACGAACATATATTTTGGTGGATATGCAATGGATTGTGTTTGCTACTAAAAATTGCAGACTAGCATTGCAATTTTAATAGTAATACGAACGAACAGTATGAATATTTATATTAGCTGATTGTGATGAAATGAGATAATTTCATATTTATTGCATAGTCAAATGTAAGAAATATGTTGCTAGAGCTGAATATCGAAACCCTGGTTAACTCTAACAGCGCCTACAAGTGCCATCTTCTGGGATTATATTTTCCTGCTCATAAACATTGTTATTAACAGCGTGTTATCAAAATACAAATTTTCCGCAGAAACGCTTTTTAACTATAAATAGCTTTTTCTCAAAAACATGTATTTTGAATTAGGCGGTTATTGCTTGTGACCACAGATATGAAGACAGAATTATCATAAATTTTTAGTTAAGTCAGGTAAATGTGTACATATTTCGTAGAGTTCATGCCAAAGGGCTCGCAATACTTTTATTTTCTTATAATTTTTTGTTCTGCTGCTTCAAGATTTCTTGAAAAATTTAATTTACATATTCTAAATCTTCCAAATTATAACAAATATTATTTAAATTGTGCGTAGTCATGTTAAAAGAAGTAATAAGTAATAGCCTGTGCTGAGTAAATACATTTTTCTTTTAAAACTTCAATAATTTATATTCGTGAGTGATTTTGAGAAGAAGCTATGACCAATTATGTACCGATCGCCATGAAATTAGACGCGTAATTTATTTCCGTATGAAACTAATTTGTGATGAATTCTGTCGGGATACCAACACTTTTAGAAGTTAAAGTAATTTTTAGGTGTGTGCCCTATATGGGAGCTATGGTGAATAATGAAACGATTCACACTCAATTTTTAGGTGTGACATATTTATGATTGTAGTGTAATGCTGTTATAACATTACCTCTGGCTAATGTTATAACAGCATTAATATTATTTTAATTTAACTATTAATTTTGAAACGAATCCAAATAGAATTTCTCAAATATTTAAAATTTGATAGGTTGTGGTAGTTTTTGGTAGTTTTTAATCAGAAATTTGGTAGGAAAAATATTTTATGAGTGGCAACGCTGATTGTTTCTCTTATTTATTTACAACAACAAATTGGACAAACACGCATTGCTTTGTTTACTTTTTAGCTTAAGGTTCACATGTACACGTCTTTGCATATGTGTTAGTAACATCTTTAAACGCTTATAACTCCTAAAAAACTGAACAGATTTCAATAATATATTCTGCACATCTGTGAATAAATCCCTTTAAAATGGTATATTTTTTGCCCAAATTTAATGTATAATGTGAGCATAAAAGGGGTCTAAAGAAATCGACTTGCCTATTATTGAGTATAATAAGCCCAATTTTTCCAATGGGGTCATCTCTACATTTCTCGAATTCGATTTTATATTGTTTACAAAATATGAAAACTTGCTGTTAGTTTCTCTTCGTTAAACAAGCTAAAATAACACATTCTCTCAGCCATTCTAATCAGGGTTCCCAGATTTTTTTCGAGACTTATCCCCAATTTTAACATTTTTATCCCCGAAATTCCCCAAAAAACAGTTTGTGCTATCCCCAAAAATCCCCATTAAAAATAATAGTTTAATTTTTTTACTTTGTAATTTATTTGTACTACAATACTTTCACAGTGACCAATGATATTAGTTAAATATGATGTTGGTTTATAAAATAAAAACTACTGTTGTAGAATTTACATAAAAACACGTCATCTTTATTTTAAACGTCAAAATCAGTGGTTGATTTTTAATTTCTTCTTCAAAATTGTATCCCAAATCCATTGAATCTAAACTTATGTAAATCGATTACGATTATGGTCGAAAATCGATTTTCAGGGTCTAAAAACGATTTTTTCGTGATCGATTATATACTTCGATTCTTATGCTCGGAGTATTTTGTCCACAAAATTGTTGTCAAATGTTTGCGTTCCCAAAATAAGTTTTTTTCCGTAATTATAACGTATATGGGTCATTTGCTATAGTTCCCAAAAAAGCAGATCGATTATTAAAAAATCGATTAATCGACTGTAAAAATCGATATGAAAATGTTTGATCGAAAAGTCGAAAATCGATTATTAGCTTTTCATATCATTCACTAGTATGATGAAAACCGCAATTATTGATAGCTTTTAAATTCTTGCTGCTAGCGAAACGAGGCATAGATGTATTTTGTCATAAACCATTTCATTTAATCTTAGTTCTTTATTACACATTAAATCGTATATACTACATAAATTAAATAGAACAATTCCGTAAATACGAAAAGTACAACGTAAAAATAAAAACTAAAATAAAAATCCCCAAAAAAAATTCAAAATTCCCCAAAACATACAACATTGCCCCAACTGTTCCCCATCTCCCCAAACCCAATTATTTATCCCCATTTACAAAATAAAATCCCCTAATCTTACAACACTGATTCTAATATATCTCACTAAATTTTGTTGTACATCCAGTGTTGCCAAAACGGTGTTTTTTCAGCTAGATCTGGAGGTATTTTTTCGTCGTTAGCGGGTATTTTTCGGAAAAAACCGCTAAGTGGTTTTTCTAGCTGCAAAATATTTTCAGTTGGCGGTTTTTAGTTCCGCAGAAAATAATATTTTCAAAGAACTACAAAATTATTTGTATGCCATGATCAAATGCGGAAGTTGAGCGAGTCAGCTTAATATTGTAAAATCAAACTTAAGAATTTGTTTGCAAAATATATGTATGTATGTATGTATTTTAATTTAATTAAATTAATTTTTATTAAAAACTAGCTGGCCCGACAGACGTTGTCCTGTCCAAGTTAAAAAAAAACTTGTGTTCGATTTGTGAATTTGTGAGAAGCGTTGTTTGAAAAGGGTTAAAATAGTTAAAAAGAAAAAAAACGTATTATTGAATGATAATTTTTACTCATATAGGACATAATATAAAATATACATAGAAGCGCTACTGAGAGACAAAGAACCTAAGTTTGTTGTCAAAAACCTAAATCTTGCAGCAACAGAATACATGTAAATCAATGTACATATTTTGAGTTTTTATATAAGTAAGTTATCGAATTTTGGTCTGTAAAATGAGTGATCACAGATCGAGCTTCTTTTCTTGATTAAACGCTTATTGGCCAAGTTATTAACGATTTTGGTTTATAATAAATTGGCTTATTGGGTAAGTAATTAGCGAATTTAGATATTGTGAGTTTTTATATAAAAAATCGAATTTTGGTCAGAAATATGAGTGATCACAGATCGATCTCCTTTTCTTGATTAAACGCTTATTGGCCAAGTTATTAGCGAATATTGGTATTTTAAGTTTTTATATAAAAAATCGAATTTTGGTCAGAAATATGAGAGATCACAGATCGATCTCCTTTTCTCGATTAAACGCTTATTGGCCAAGTTATTAGCGAATTTAGATATTTGGAGTTTTTATATAAAAAATCGATTTTTTTCAGAAATATGAGTGATCACAGATCGATCTCCTTTTCTTTATTAAACGCTTATTGGCCAAGTTATTAGCGAATTTAGATATTTTGAGTTTTTATATAAAAAATCGAATTTTGGTCAGAAATATTAGTGATCACAGATCGATTTCCTTTTCTTGATTAAACGCTTATTGGCCAAGTTATTAGCGAATATTGGTATTTTGAGTTTTTATATAAAAAATCGAATTTTGGTCAGAAATATGAGTGATCACAGATCGATCTCCTTTTCTTGATTAAACGCTTATTGGCCAAGTTATTAGCGAATTTAGATATTTTGAGTTTTTATATAAAAAATCGAATGTTGGTCAGAAATATGAGTACTCACAGATCGAGCTCCTTTTCTTGATTAAACGTTTATTTTCCAAGTTCGATTTAAGCTATTGTGAGTTTTTATATATGTAAGTAATCGAATTTTGGTCTGAAATATGATTGATCATGGACCGATGTATTTTGCAGATGTATGTATTTCATGAGTGGGCGTATTAGTGGACGTGGACAATTTTTATTTATGTAAAAACTTTTGTGGACTATGTATTGCGAACATTAAAAAAAATTAGTTAAATCAGTCCAGGCGTCCTGCAATTTTAGATATAACGAAAAAAAAAATTGGCGTGGTCAATTTTTATTTCAGTAAAAACTTAAATTGGATTACTATGATCATTTAACAAAAAATTAGCCAAATCGATGTAGCTGTTTTCCAATTTTAGATAAATCGAAAAAAGTGGGCGTGGTCAATTTTTCATTCCGTAAAAACCTAAGTTAGGTTATGACCAACATTTAAAAAAAAAAATTCTAAGGCCGGTCGTGCTCTACTGATACAATTACCAACGAACGACATTTGATTTTTATTTATATAGAAGAAGATTATTAAAAAGTTAGTAACAAAAAAACTGTACTAAATAATATTAATCTACTTAAACAAATACTGTTAATTTATCTTTGTTAAATTCGAACACTAAAAGTTTTATTGATGCTTTTTATTTAAAGAAATACAATTTTTATAAAAAAAAAAAAATTAATTGAATTTATAAGTTTTTTTTCATTTTTGTGACGAATTTGACGATTTTTTTTTCATAATTTTGACGATTTTTCCAAAAAAAGCCTAACAGAACTGCATTGAAATGAAAGTGAACCCGTTATTTTCGGTCTCTGGTGGTTTTGTTTAAAGATTTAGTGGTTTCTGGCGTTATTTTAAGTGCAATTTGGTGGGATATGGTCTTAAAGTTTTGGCAACACTGTGTACATCCGCGATCGGCAGACAAGAAACAAGAAATGGGAAATAGTTGTACTCTCATCTTCACTACAAGACAGGCATCGAAAACTGAAATTTAGATATAATACTAATCTGGAACAAAAATAATACTGTTTTTGTTCAAATGTAGTAAATATTTTTGTTGGTTACTTTGTTCATATTTGTACATATTCGGAAGTATTTATTGGGAAAATAAATGTTAAAATTGGTTTGTAATTGTTTTTAAGAATAAACATATTAACTAACCTATTTGTCTAGCAATTATTGTGTATTAAAAAATAATAATTTACAAAAAACTTCTAAAAACCCATTTAAGCATCTAAAGGTGAGAGAAAAAACATTTAAAATAGTTTATAATTGTAGATACTAAAAAAGGTACAACAATAATATGAATTGTCCACCTTTGCATTGCATTTATTCATAAACATTCATGTGCTAAAGTTTAGCTAAACCAAGAAACGAGCGACAACACAATCTTATTCTATGACAGCTCATATGAGACTGAATTAGACTTGGGTAGTTCATGAACGAACTAGTTCAATTGAACGATTCCATTATTTGAACTAACTGAACTAGTTCAAATCGTTTGCTCATTTAGTTCAGTATTGAACTATGAACAAAAATGGTTCATATGTACGCTCTTAACTAACTGCGTGTTTTCGTTGTTTTTCCTGCTTCTTTGTATACGAATTCTAACATAATTATACGACAACTGACAGCAAATTCAAAACCCAAGGAGCAGTTTGGCTCTTGTATCTTATCTGTTGTTTTAGTTCAGAACAGAGAGACAATTTTAATATTCTATTTTCTTGTTATTTTATAAATAGGTAGTTCAAAAGTAAACAAGTAAGAAAGTATGGTCGGTCAAGCCCGACCATATAATACCCTACACTAAGTAAAAGAGCAAAAACACATTTCTGTTAAAATTTCAATAATTTATATTTTTGAGTGATTTTCGGAAGTGGTCCTTATATGGGTGCTATGACCAATTATGGACCGATCAGCATGAAATTAGGTCGTGTGATTTGTGTCTATATGAAAGTTTACTATGTTGAATTTTGTGAGTATACCAACATTTTTAAGCGATTTATGCACGTTAAAGTGATTTTCGGAAGCGGGTCTATATGGGAGCTATGACTAATTATGGACCGATCGTAACAAAATTTGGTGACATGAATTTTATATATATAAAACTTATTTGGAGCGGAATTTGTGGAGATACATTTATAAATTAAACATTTATGACCGCTAAAGTCCAATTTCGAGAGGACGTTTGTATGGGGCCTAGGTGAAATAATGGACCGATTTCAGCCAGTTTCAATAGCCTTGGTCCTTGGGCCGAAAAAATAACATGTACCAAATTTTATCGAAATTTCTTCAAAATTGCGACCTGTACTCTGCGCACAAGGTTTACATGGACAGCCAGCCAGCCAGCCGACCAGACGGACGGACGGACGGACGGACATCGTTTAATCGACTCAGAAAGTGATTCTAAGTCGATCGGTATACTTTAAGGTGGGTGTTAGACTAATATTTTTGGGCGTTACAAATAACCTGCACAAACTCATAATACCCTCCCCACTATGGTGGTGTAGGGTATAAAAAGAGCGATTGAACTAGAAGAGCCACCTAGTTCATTTTTGAACTATGAACTAAAATGAGCGGTCATTTTAATGAACTATTAAGCACAAGTCTAGACTGAATTGTGTTTTCTATGCGTGTGAGTAGTCTGTGTAAATTTAGTAACGGCCAAAATGCACTGTGTATAGGAGTTCCCGATCGTGGTTGTACATCAATCCCCATAAGTGTTGCCAGTTTAAGGGAATTGTACCCAAATAGAGGATTTTTTACAATCTATTTGATTCATACAAACTTAACTCTGTAAAGTCTGTAAAGTCTAAATTAAAATCATTCGCGTTGAACGTGTTATTGCGGTATTGAATATTACTAAAACAATAATTTGCAATAAAATGCAATGTTAATAATTACCTGTGCGACAGCCCAAATATTAAAAATGGAACATTTAGTTTATATCCTGCTATTTTCTATGATTTTACCTTTTTAAAACGATGATTTATTTCCTCTAAATAAACCGTATTCTTTTAATTGCAAATTAAAGTGATCAGTAGTTTAAAAATTGTAAGAACGGGGTTTCTGCTTACCTGGGTCAGGTCTATGAATCGATATACATATGTATCGATTTAAAGTTAGTAAGTAACGTATAGGACAAATTTATCAAAGTGATGTTCAGCAAAGTTGTTAAGTTCAATGCCGGCTACAACATAATCAATAAAGGAAAGCGATAGTTTTGGTACCGTGAGAAGTTTACTCCAACTGCTGAAATGTTGAAAATTTGTAAAACTAATGCAATGTACAAAAAAAAATTCTGAAATATTTTTATTTTAAATATTAACCCCCATATTCATTATCAATGTTTAAATTTATAAAAACCCAGCAAAAATGTTGTGAATTTTTGTAATGACAACTAGTTATTTCATGCATTCTTTTGTAAGGAGTGGTGGTTACCCAGCACATTATTTTATTTACTAGAATAAGTACTTATTTTTATGCAGGCTGGTAATGAACTTTTGCATTTAGCACAGCTATCTAGTCTGTTTGACTGGAAAACGGGAGGTTAGTGGTTCGCCACCTGTCAAAGCCATTAATTTTTTTGTTCATATCATATTCATTTATATGTTGATGTTAAAACTATTGTTAACTTACAATAAAATAACTCGTACATGGAGCAGTGAGTTAGCAGCTTGACTATCAAACACAAGCAAATAATGTGCCTGTTCGATTCCCACACAAGGCAATATTTTTTGTGTTTTTTTTAGCTACATATTCTTGTTGTGAATTTACTACTTATTTCTCAACTGATTGTAAGTACATTTGTAAGCTTGACCCCTGATTTTTTTAAAAATCTCGAACAACGGTAAGTAGTGCTTCAGTCAAATAATAAGTAGTTATCGCTTTGCTCCAATTATACTTGCTGGCTTACTAGGTAAGTAAAGTTTTTGCTGGGAAGTTTAGAAAACAAAATTACCGTCCAAATTCTGTTTTATAAACCTTTGGTAAATTTAAAAATTGATTATGAATAAGGCCTTAAATAAAAAAAAATAAATAAATTGGGCATTTTTGGAAAGATTTTTTTAGTGCTTTCTTAAAAGCGTCCGTGACACCAAATCAAAAAATTAAAAAAAACTGAGCAATTATTTTTATTACAATAACTAAAATGTGTCATTGAACTTTGAAATCATATTATAACTACCTTATAACATTTATAATTATTACTAGCTGAACCCGGTCCGCGTTGCTGACCCTTACAATAATTCTGTTTTATATTGCATCTCGATTTGAATATACAGTGTCGGACAAAAAAAAGCACGGACTCCCCCGACCTGACATCGCACCCGAAACACTGAGGTGGTCATTTGACAAAGTTGTAGCAGATATATATAAGTACAGTGGCATGATATGCCCTTAAACAAAAGAAACGGATGTATTTAAGGCAAATGGGATATTATATTTATGAATTCATCTTAAGAACAGGGGATATACGTTTCTTTTTATACCCTACACCACCATAGTGGGGAGGGTATTATCTAACACCCACCGATATATACCGATCGACTTAGAATCACTTTCTGAGTCGATTAAGCGATGTCCGTCCGTCCGTCTGGTCGGCTGGCTTGTGCGCAGAGTACAGGTCGCAATTTTGAAGATATTTCGATCAAATTTGGTACATATTATTTTTTCGGCCCAAGGACCAAGCCTATTGAAACTGGCTGAAATCGGTCCACTATTTCACCTAGCCCCCATACAAATGTCCTCCCGAAATTGGACTTTATCGGTCATAAATGTTTAATTTATAAATGTATCTCCACAAATTCCGCTCCAAATAAGTTTTATATACACAAAATTCATGTCACCAAATTTTGTTACGATCGGTCCATAATTAGTCATAGCTCCCATATAGACCCGCTTCCGATAACCACTTTAACGTGCATAAATCGCTTAAAAATGTTGGTAAACACACAAAATTCAACATAGTTAACTTTAATATAGACATAAATCACACGACCTAATTTCATGGTGATCGGTCCATAATTGGTCATAGCCCCCATATAACCCCACTTCCGAAAATCACTCAAAAATATAAATTATTGAAATTTTAAAAGAAATTTTTTTTTGCTCTTTTACTTAGTGTAGGGTATTATATGGTCGGGCTTGACCGACCATACTTTCTTAGTTGTTTTTTATTATGCTTTGTCGTTGGAAATCATTACGTCTTCGCATTTTAATCTGCCACCGATGATTGTTGCCTCAATTAAATTTGGTGAACATTTTTTGATGATCAATCGTGTTCCGTTGCATAATTTTGGCGCGTTTATGTTGCTGGATCACATTATCTGTGATCCAGCCTTCAATGTTTCAGTAGCATAATTGAGGCTTGTTCTGCGTGCATTACTGTGTATTTCATTCTTTCGCCAGTCAGTTTCATTTGAATTCGTTCATTGAGCTTGTTGACATCATCATTTTTTGGTACCAAAATTGCACGTTCCCACAGCCAATCCGAATTTTTGTACTTGGTCACAATTACTAACCTTGAAATCATTAGTGTAAAATTTTGATTTTACCACGCCCCTCCGCCCACAGACCGAAAATCAAAAATCTGAAGATTCACTGAAAATTTGATAAAAATCGGTCCAGCCATATCTCCGGAACCACTATGCCGATTTCGTGCAAACTTCACATAAACTATCTACAGACCATCCCCAACGTACCCTAAATTTTTGGTTGAAATCGGTCATGTACAAAATGTACACTTCTTTTTATATATAAGAAGATTATTATTACTGAATATTACTGAACACCAAAGTGCTTTCAAAATTCAAAAGTTGACAACGCTGATTACACAGGTCACTTTATTGTGAATAAATTGGAAAAGAATTAATAATTGTTTATGGTGCCATTTTGATGACTTTTTTAAAACAAAAAAATGCTATTATTGCTATTTTCACGTAAAAGATATATTTTTTGCTTCAATTTGTTGTTAAAACTCCGAAACTACTAAGCCGATTAAAACGCAATACATATATGTATAAACGGAATATGTAAATTTCAATATTTTTGAGTTTATATTAATAATATCGGACTAACCGTTTTTGCGTTATTATTACTTATGTGGAGACACATTTAAAAAAATTCACAATTTTACTTAAACATTTTTTTAAAAAATTCACTCCATAGAATTTAAAATTTGTACCATATTTGTACTACTGGAACCACAATACATCAAAATTGTGTAGGGGTTTAAAAAGCCTCTAATTTTTTTTTCGATTTTGTTGTAGTTAATATTTTGGATTTTATTTCAGCTTCCTTCTTGAAATGCCTATTTTAGACGAAACTTCTTAGCCAAGTACTATGGTTACATTCAGCCAGAAAAATAATATGTAATTAAAGTTTAAAGCAAGGTTAAATGCCATTACCATATAACACCATTGCAGCTCGATTACTCCTATGATTACTGTTGCCATTAACAACAGTTTATTTATTCTATAAATAATTTCCAATTTTGAAAATACGTGGTATATATTAGGGTATTCAATCGATTAACCGTTAATCGGTTAACCGATTAATTTTGGTCGGTTAACTGTTCGAATAATTAAAAATAGACGATTTTCAAATAACAAATAAACCGATTAATTTGTGTCGATTAACCGATTAACCGAAATGTCTTTTTTTTTACTTTATATAGAAATATAGTTTTAAACACGTGAACATTCCCTTCTAGCAATAGTGTTTTGAAGTATAGTACGAATGCTGAAACCAATGAATTTGAAAATGACCTTTTTTCTAGAATTTTCTATGATGAGCTTTGTCCTAACGAGTCGGAGGGCGGCATGGTAACTGAAGACTTTTCTGAAATGAGTATTTTATCAAACTTAACGAAACTATTAAAGTATTCTAAATCTAAAAAAATCAAAAAAGGACTCCAATGGTATAATGGAGGAATTTATATACTTATAAAAAAAAATGAGAAATCATGCCTTACTTTCGATTTATCCAACATCTACAATCAGTGAGAGAGTTTTGTCAAGTTTAATTAAAACTAAAAAAAAAATCGTTTAAAAGAAAAGCATTTAAATTTAAATTATATTGTTTTTTTCAAAGATTATTTCAGAAGATTCCCTATTTTATGTTTATTGTTTTGTTAAATTGTTATATTTTGTTTGTTTTTTATGTTTTTGTTCTTTTTATTAACAAAATGCTTACATAAGTACACAATATAAAATTGAAATACAAATTATTCGGTTAATCGAATAAATTAAAATTAACCGATTATTAACCGATTAAATCTAAACCTCGATTAATTATTTGCTCGATTAACCGATTAATATAATTTTCAATATAATTTTTTTTTTATTGGATAAAAGACGAAATGCGCAAGATAGGACTTGATTTTAGTCCTATGGTTTCTTGAGGAAACTTTCTTACAATTTTCCATAGATTGCGTTCTGTTATACGATTTTTTACGTTTTGATCCTTCATACAAATCGACCCGGCCTAATGTACATAGGTATAATACCACATTTGTAAACTTATTTTTTAATAATTTTTGTCACAAGGAAATTACTGTTATCATTACCGCTATTACTATTTAGCCAATGGTTTAAACTTTGTTTAACTAAGAACTTCAATTGAACTACATTCTATAAACTAGCATTTAATTCTTCCTTCATCTTGATTTTAATAACTGGTACTTAGTACATAAAATACGCATTAATATTCAAATATTCTAACAAGCGTAAAATCATGAAACATATTAATTACATTTACATACAATATTGTGCAGAATACAACGCAACGCAACCTAAACACGCAATTTCTATTAAGGATTCTTGACACATGAAAACATAAAACTATTTCCACAACGTGACTTCATCATGCCAAACATCAAAGTTAGCAATGGGGATGAATATTTTATAATTCGTTTTAAGAAATGATTTTAATCTCTTACTATTTAGTAATGAAGTCTCATAAATGAGTGAGTTTTGTTTTTTGTTTACTCATACATACATACATACATTTAAACTGAGTAAATATTAGGGTATTCAATTAATCGGGTTTCTGGTTTAATCGGTTAATCGAGCAAATAATTAATCGGGGTATAGATTTAATCAGTTAATAATCGGTTAATTTTAATTTATTCGATTAACCGAATAATTTGTATTTCAATTTTATATTGTGTACTTATGTAAGCATTTTGTTAATAAAAAGAACAAAAACATAAAAAACAAACAAAATATAACAATTTAACAAAACAATAAACATAAAATAGGGAATCTTCTGAAATAATCTTTAAAAAAAAACAATATAATTTAAATTTAAATGCTTTTCTTTTAAACGATTTTTTTTTTAGTTTTAATTAAACTTGACAAAACTCTCTCACTGATTGTAGATGTTGGATAAATCGAAAGTAAGGCATGATTTCTAATTTTTTTTTATAAGTATATAAATTCCTCCATTATACCATTGGAGTACTTTTTGGATTTTTTTAGATTTAGAATACTTTAATAGTTTCGTTAAGTTTGATAAAATACTCGTTTCAGAAAAGTCTTCAGTTACCATGCCGCCCTCCGACTCGTTAGGACAAAGCTCATCATAGAAAATTCTAGAAAAAAGGTCATTTTCAAATTCATTGGTTTCAGCATTCGTACTATACTTCAAAACACTATTGCTAGAAGGGAATGTTCACGTGTTTAAAACTATATTTCTATATAAAGTGAAAAAAAGACATTTCGGTTAATCGGTTAATCGACACAAATTAATCGGTTTATTTGTTATTTGAAAATCGTCTATTTTTAATTATTCGAACAGTTAACCGACCAAAATTAATCGGTTAACCGATTAACGGTTAATCGATTGAATACCCTAGTAAATATTATTTGCTGTTCTAAACAGTGTTGCCACCAAGAAAATTATAAACTACACATGCCTCATGCCTAAATTACACATACGAGATAAAATTACACACAAATTGTCATGAATATAAAAGGTTTGTCACAGTGGACTCTGCGATGTTTGGACCAAATACGATCACTTTATTGTCAATGGACAATTTTCACTTGCGGTGATGTTAATTTATCCAGGAATTGGATATATGAGGGGTATTAAAGCAAGGTTAGCAATCTCTTTTTTTTAGTGAACTTTTCTAATTTAATGAATTCTTGAGATCAGTCACATGTGTCAATCCCAAATACGCTTTTAACAAATATTAATCAATGTCCATTCGGAGATTGTTACATTTCTATTAAAAATACATATTTAACAATACATATTTAAAAAATAGCACACTGTTTGCTTTCGCGTTTTAATTTATTCCTAATTTATATTAAGTGCTTTGTATAAGTTTTGTTTTCAGTTTCAAAGATAAATATTTTTTTACTATTTGTTTAAAAATTATAGATAGCTCTGATTATTTTCCTTCCCAGTAAATACTTTACCAGTAAAATCTTATTTTTTATTTTTTTTTTATTATTTATTTATTATAAAGTAAATTTACAAGAAATACATTTTTTTTTTAAAATTAAGACTGGCTGCTAAGGCCTTCATCTTTTAATTATTCAAAAAGTTTATATTTTTTTAATAAAATCTAAAGGTAAATGTTTTTTTTTAGTACATTGTAGTTAAAGTTTTGCATAGCTTCTTTTAGAGTTATTGATACATTATTGTTGTTAAAATATGATAGTATGTGTGACATGGTTAAATTGTTAGTGCATTGTGGACATCTTGGTCGGGTTGTGTTTCTTCCGATGAGATATTCATGTGTAAGTTATGAGTGGCCTAGTCTCATCCTGGTAAATAATTTTTGTTGTTGTCTTGTTAGGGTGGTTCGATATATTACCTTTTCTTGATAGTAAAATCTTGTAACGTTTATATTTTTAAAATTTGTAGATAGAAATTTGAAATAAAGCTTCCAAAATAGTAAGTCAATTTTATTGTTTATTATTTAAAACACAAACCTGAAACCAGACAGACAATAGCATAAACACAAAACAGTTTTTACGGGTATAAAAAATAACTAGTAACAATTTGTAAATAAATTTTTCTCACACAAATTCCTACGTTCTTGTTTTTTTCACTTAAGATTGGATAACGTTACCCCGAAATAACAGCAATTACCATTACCGATATAATCGTTTATACCGTTATCTGTAAATACCGTTAGTTACCCTTATTCTATAAACAATTTAAAATTATAAAAATACAAATTTTTGATTTTGGGTTATCTTGAAAATTAACGTTTCCAATAACAATTTGTAATAACTTGTAAAACTGTATAGTTATTAAATAGTATTTGTTGTTTTATATTTTTTTCATGTTGAAATTAAAAGTCTTGTATGTATATAAACTTAAATTTAGTTTCTATTACCAATATTACGCAAACAAACAAAAAAACTATCACAAACGGCAAAATGTCCACTTGGAAAACCAAAACATAGCAATCTCCAAATTACTTATCGTATTTTTCTGCAAACCTTAATGTTAATTTAGTTCAAACTTGATTCATATCTTCATTTTACAATATAATAAATATGAATACATTTAGAGATACTAAAATAGAGGATATAGCTACTTTCCCTCATATAAATGTACATATTTATTTCAGTCGGTTTTGAAATCTGAACAATTGATAATTCATTCATTCAATTAAAATTCTAAATATAGATAAAAGACATACATTGACAATATATTTTTTGGATATAATTGGAATTTAAAATTACACATGAATTACACATTCACTCAATTACACATGGGCTACACATCCAAGTTAAAATTACACACAATATGTGTAATTACACATAAAGTGGCAACACTGGTTCTAAAGCAAATATTATCTCCTCTTGTAGGAGTATGAGTGTAAACATCATTTTATGGAATTTTTATACTAATTATAATGGAATTTAACAATTAACTAAATCTTAACGTAGAAGCTTAAATAGAATTAGTTGCTGTTATTCATTACTGATGAGTTTTATAACAGCAATTAAATACTAAAACAATAATTACAGAAAGTCCAATAGGAAATCATACTCATACTATAAGTCCAATATTTAAGCCCGAACAAATTCGGTTTTCACAGCGAAACTCCTTTTTCTGCGTAAAGGATATTTAAAAAACAAGCCGAACTATCACATAGTTTTGGACGAAAAGTGAAAATATTCCAAAAATTGGTATTACCCAAATTTCTCTTGCCATGCCTCATTGTTGGAGTAAGTTCGGGTAATATGGTATAGGCGGGTAATGTGGTATAGCTACTTTTCTCTAAAACTAAGAGCATAGAAGTTACGGTACCAAGTTTAAGAGTTTTATGATCTCAGAAAATTATCATTGGGTGAGTGTACTTCATTCTCTCAGGTAACGAAAATAGTTAGTTGTTTAAAATCAGCGTGATCTTGTGGTAGACTTTTTGTGATCTGTTAAAAATTAATTTTTTCTAAAGTCACGTGTTTTAAACTGCATTAATTTAATTTTAAAGTCAAATGGGAATATTTTGCTATTGAATAACACATGCATGCAACAATATAGCATATTTAGTGTATATGTTTAATTTTATAATAATTTCAATAAACCACTTGGTCGGCTAATGTGGTATAGCTAAAGAATTTCAAACAAATAATATGCCAAAGAAAGGTGAAGTAAGAAAATGGGCAGCGGAAGATTTGAAGAATGCTATCTGAGCTATTAGAAACGACGAGATGGACATTATTATCGCATCAGTCATTCAATGTCTCCAGCGAAGCGAAGAATGTATTGAGGAGCTTCTGGTAAGATTAGTCAGCCGCCAACTTTAACCACATCCATTGAAGATGATTTAAATAAAACGCAACTCATTTACAAATTAAAATACTATGCATCGGTTATGTGGTTTAGTATACAATATTAACAGAACATGGTATACAACATTACCCGCCAATTTTATCAATGGCTTGTTTATGTATTTTTTCTCTATTTCCCAAATTTATCTGAAACCTGTACTTTTAGAAGGTAGAATCACTAGGGATAGATTTAAAATGCTATGCCTTGTTACGTCAAATAATAGAATAATAAAAAACATAAATCCAAAAATACGAATAATAACAAATGAAAATTGAGAAATATTTTGTTTATATTTGAAATACGAAAAAAAATCATTTACGCCTTTTACTGGCTCAAGAGAAGGTGTCGCATTTGGCATTAGAGGTGCACGTTTTGTGGCTTGAGGCAGTTCAATATAATCGGAGTCATTTTGAAATGATGCATGCAAATCCGGGAGTGTTTCTTCAGCTCAACACCGCAGGCTACACTCCATTCTCTAATTTTATTTGCAGGACATTTTATAAATCTTATGAGATTTTGTTCAAATGAACATTTACACAAACAACATTTAACACACATGTTTCTTCTTATATTTTTTAAATTGAATTTAATTTTTTTTTCAATTTAGTTAATTTTTGATGTTTTATTTCAATTGTACTTTTATTTATTATTTTATATATAATCATCTGAATTGTCGATAGCGTGCGGTCTCTGGGGACTATGAGTGCCGACCACTTCAACACCTTAAAAATCTGAGCATATTTTTGTCTGCTAATTAATTTAAATTTGCAAAATTTTCTATTGAATAATATTTAATTTGAAAGTACATTTTTTAACTAGGCTTAATTAAGTTCACGTTATTATAATTTATTTGTAATAATTCAAAGAATATCACTAATACTAAAATTTTAGACAATTGGCAAATTGGAGTGCATTTTCTACCCTGCCAAGGGCGTCATCAACAATCTTCATTGTCAAGGTCTACATATGTATGTATAAATATCATATATTTAACTTACTATTATTAGATGATATTTATAATAGATAAATTGAACTTAAGCCTAATTAAAAAAATTTACTTTCAAATTATATATGTACATACATATAAAGTTCGAATAATTACCAAAAATCTATTAAATAATATTTCTACTCATCAACAATAAATATTCATATTTATTCTATTACGAAACTGTTGATGGTGTGAAACGCCTACCCCAACTGCGGTAGGGATGATTCATGTTAGCAGTTTATTAAATTTGTTTAATTTGCATTAATTAATAAATAAAGAGGCAGTAAATGAACTTTGCAAGAATACAAGTTCGAAAAACTTAATACATTTACACGTTTTCACTTGCAGCTCAACTCGCAGTGTTGCTAATTATTTTATATGTTTCAATATTTTAAGTTTGGATCGGACTTTGGCCTGAATATTAGGACTGAAATTTTGAATTTACAATTAGCGAAGCAAAAAGTTATGTTTTAGGTGACGAAAAAAGTCTGCTCTGTTTACCTAAACAGGTAATAAATATAAGTTTGGTACTTTTTGGAAATTTTGTTGGTACTTTTTTCATAAAATAATGTTTTTCTATTGTATAATTTGACATAGACAGTGAATATTTTATTGTGACCTCCCACTACGATACTGAAATTTATTTAAATATAAAATGTATATCTTTCAATGGGAAGAAAAAGTACGAAAAAGGGATAAAAAGCTAATTTTGATAAAATATTAAACATTGTCCCTGCAGTCATACAAAATTTAACTATCCAAATCAATCTATGATCACTCATATTTTATACCGAAAATAGATTTTTAGTACAAAATCGTTAATAGGTTTGTAAATACTGCGATTTAAGGGGACATAATCTTAAACTGCGATCATGTTAGCAGGGGAAAAATACTAGATTCAATTTTTGTGAATGTTTAAGGAGAAGTGACAGTTTTTTTTAATAATAAAAATACATACGACATAACAAATATTTCTATGTATATACAAAAACATTTACAAAACAATTTTATAAAATCATGCTATTTCTGTTGAATTTTATGTTTATACGAAAATTTTTAAGAGATTTATGCTCGTTAAAGTGATTTCGGAAGCGGGCCTTATATGGGAGCTATGACTAATTATGGACCGATCGCCATGAAATTAGGTCGTGTGATTTATGTCTATATGGATGTTTTTTCTGTTGAATTTTATGTGTATACCAACAGTTTTAAAAGATTTATGCTCGTTAAAGTGATTATCGGAAGCGGACCTTATATGGGAGCTATGACATATTATGGACCGGTCATCATAAAATTAGGTGACATGAATTCAGTATATATACAAAACAGGTCAACAAGTATATATGGGCTGAAAGAGGACAATTTGGCCTTACTCCTGGTAGAAAAATTTGTTTAACCCCTTTTGACCCTAAGAAATTCTATTCCACTGAAATTAAAATTTGTCTAAATTATAGAACCTGAGAAAAAATTTAATAACACAACAGGTGTAAACGGTACAGTAACACATCATACCAGTTCTTAAGGCTGTTATCCTACCAACATAAAAAATCATCCATTTATCGATAATAGCTTGCGGGTAATGATAATTTACTTCTGATCAAATTTACCAAAATCACGTTTTTTTTTTATAAAATAACATAAAATATTTGACTTTAACAGCATGCCAGGCCTACAATTGCCAATATTTATACCCTACACCACCATAGGTGCATTAGGGTTTTAAAAGAAGTATAAAATAACTATATTTGGTTGTACAATGTTGGTCCAGCCTTTATAAGGATTACTAATTGAATAGTGGCATTTGATCGGTATTGTCACAGTCGTAGTTTTAATCAGTAGGTATTAGGGTATTCAATCGATTAACCGTTAATCGGTTAACCGATTAATTTTGGACGGTTAACTGTTCGAATAATTTAAAATTGCCGATTTTCAAATAACAAATAAACCGATTTATTTGTGTCGATTAACCGATTAACCGAAATTCCTTTTTTTTCACTTTAACACATTTTTGAATTTATTTTTCCGTTTCAATTCAAATACAAATTTCAAATTAAAATTACATACATATTTTTTCGAACATCCAAGAATCGTGTTTAGTGAGTATAATAACTGACATATTTAATTTACATGTATTTCAAACTTTGTTTGTATTTATATGTATAGACGAAACTTTTTTTGAATTTAGTCTTTTATCAGAAATTAACGAAACTATTAATAGTATTCAAAATCTAAAACAATCCAAAAAGGACTAGAAAAAACTCAAAAAAGAACTTTTATATTGAATATTCTTTATCATGCTTTCTATTTCTCCAACATCTACAATCAGCGAGATAGTTTTTCCAAGTCAAGTTTTATTAAATCTAAAGAAAAAAACGTTTAAAAGGTTATTTCAGAAAATCTCACTAAAATCCTATAAAACTCACATGTGTATACAAAAAGGATCTCAAATACCACATTTGCTATTATTTTTTCGTTGAATTGTTATGTTATGTTTTGTTTGTTTGTTTTTTTTATGTTTTTGTACAAAAAATCGTGGTTGTATTTTCAATTTGAAATTAAAATAGATATTATTCGGTTAATCGAATAATTTTAAATTAATCGATTATTAATAAATCTAAACCCCGATTAATTATTTGCTCGATTAACCGATTAAACCAGAAACCCGATTAATTGAATACCCTAGTAGGTATAAAATCAATAAATTCTTTGTTTAATTAAAAAACTTATGAATTTCGGCTATGTTAAGTCTGTAAAACATGTAAACAAATTTGAACCACTATTATATATTATTATTTTCTCTAAATATGAATAATATTCATTGAATATCCCTAAAAGTCGTAATGTCAGACATCTTAATAATTCCTTTAAGAGCATAAAGTTTAAATTAGATTCATTCTTAATAACCAAATTTTTCTGAGTTGAGTGAGAAACATTCGGTTATTTGAACCGTATTACTTCTTTGCCAACTGACTACCTATCTGTTGCTAGAACCAAAAAATCTATGGATATAATAAAATGATTCAATTAGCAACAAATTTGGCCATCGAAACGAATCTGAAAATTGTAATTTTTAGAAGAAAACTTATGATGAAATTCCCGTAAATTCCCGAAAATTAACAAAAAAATATTCCCGGGTAATTTTTCCCGCGTAGGAACCCTATTGCAACGCCTAAAAATATAAATCTGACACCCACCTTAATGTATACCGATCGACTTAGAATCACTTTCTGAGTCGATTAAACGATGTCCATCCATCCGTCCGTCCGTCTGGCTGGCTTACTGTCCATGTAAACCTTGTGCGCAAAGTACTGGTCGTAATTTTGAAGATATTTCTATCAAATTTGGAACATATAATTTTTTCGGCCCAAGGAAACTATTGAAACTGGCTGATATCGGTCCATTATTTCACCTAGCCCCAATACAAATGTCCTCCTAAAATTGGACTTTATCGGCCATAAATGTTTAATTTATATATGTATGTATCTCCACAAATTTCGCTCCAAATAAGTTTTATATATACGAAATTCATGTCACCAAAGTTTGTTACGATCGGTCCATAATTAGTCATAGCTCCCATATAGACCCTCTTCCAAAAATCACTTTAACGTACATAAATGTCTTAAAAATGTTGGTATACACACAAAACTCACGATATATGGTTCTGAGTTAGGGTGATCGGCCCGGTTTTTAATAACCGGTTTTTTTGGTTAAGTCGGTTTCGGTTTTTTTGAAAAGCTCACATTATCGAAGAAACCGGGTTTTTCTCCTCGAATAGCCGATTTTTTCCAAAAGTGTGTTTTTATGAGTTTTAGTGTATTAAAAACCTTAAAAAATAGTCAAAATCCAAAAAACTTTATAAAAAAAATACTCCAACTATTTTAGAAGACTTTTTATTTTTATATTTAGAAAAATGTCACAAGCAATCTGGAAAGCTTGAAAACTTACTCAATGCTTTGTTAGCTACATATACGTCCTACAAGTACACTGAATGAAAGATAATTTTCAATGTTTCTTTGAATTATCATTATTATAAACGATTATTGCTGAGTTTTTCTCCAACAGAGAATCGTCATTAGTTTACATATTATATTGATGCAGCAGTCGAATGGTTACTATAGGTGTTCACTTTAATTGAGAAATACACAAAAAAAACATAATTTGCATAAATTTAATTAAAACTCGTTACCATGTCATACAACATTATTAGTCAACTACCAATTTGTTGTATGACCTCAAATAAGATTCATTTAATTGGATTTTAACAAAACAACATGCAACAGTGTTCTGTCTGTATTTTGCAAAAATGTATGTGTTGAGATTTTAGTTTTGTTATAGACATTAAGGACATTTAGCTCAGGGAGTACTTCGTTTATGAGCTGTCATTATCAGACTTTAGAAGGAGAGTTCAGCTATAACGAATGTGAAAATGTAAGATGAGCAATAATATTATAGCGCTCAGTTTCGTAAGAGGCTAAAATCTTTGCGATGCTTTATAAAATCATATTTTTTGTAGTTTTCCTTATACAACAAACCAAAATGCTTGAAAAGTAAGTAAGCTTTTGCTTATTTTACAAGTTTTTACAAAAAAAATTTTGCTGAACCGTGCATAAATGTGCATATTTCGCACGCCGACTATAATTTCTCAAATAAATTGAGTTTTTTTCACACAACCCAAAATATATATATTTTGGGTTGTGTCCTTACGAAACTTAAAGACGATGGCGATTTTTTTTGGCGATTTACAGACTAGTTGGCGATTTTTTAACAAATTATTTGATTTTTTTGAAATATTTTTTTTGATATTTATTAACCCAATAGTTAATAAAATTAATCATATAAATTCTGATCATATGGATGCAGGTAGCGTACATGATCAAATAGTTTCAACAATATTAATTTTTTCTTCTAAAATGTTTAAGCCGTCATGACGCGTGATTTTTAAATACTAATGGAAATATTGATAACTGAATATGCTCATTAAAATTGGCTATTGGTTCGACGGATTTTTTGGAATCAGGAATCTATCGATTTTGGCACAGAATTGGAAATGGAATTACAAAATATAAAAATGGAGAAATATGATGTAGAAATTTTAAAAGAAAATAGTTTTTTGTACTTAAAAAGCTTTGTAAGAAATGCTTAAACGGTTATCAGAAAATATAACTATTTTTAAAGTATATAATGAATTTTCAATATTGAAATGAAATGGAACTTTTCGGTAGTTCAAAATTCACTAACTTTATTTTTCAATCCAAAAGTATCTGCTGGGGAATGTCAAAATTAGCATATATTAATTTTCAATATTGAAATGAAATGGAACTTTTCGGTAGTTCAAAATTCACTAACTTTATTTTTCAATCCAAAAGTATCTGCTGGGGAATGTCAAAATTAGCATATATTAATTGATCTTTCAAGGTGAAATTCCAACAAAATTTGTTAGATGTTTGGCCACAAGTTTACAATTATTAAGATGCAGGTGGAACATTTCTCTTTAAAGACTTAGCGTTGGCCGTTCTTAATATGTTAATTTTACCAACCAGCAACGCTTGCGTAGAAAGGGAATTTCAATATGAACTTTTAGATTCATTGATGAGAATAATAAGTTATAGAATGTTAATAAATTTTGTTGCTATTCATTTCAGGCTACAGATAAAATGTTAAAAAAGTTTAATTCTAATACAATGTATACTTTTGATATCAATTTAATATAAATAACTAATGGACTAGATTTAATACATTTTACAATAAAAAACTCAAAAAAATTATTTTGGCGATATTTGGCGATTTTTCGTTTAGCTTTTGGCGATGGAGGTAAACAAAATCTGACAACCCTGCATACGGGTGATACAAAAACAAAATACATGCAATACATTCTCATGAATTAGGTTTCTGAGAAGAGACTTAAGGCCTTGTTAGTTTGTACGTTCCGTTCCGTTCCGAATCAGCTGTTTTGTTTTTAGCATAGAGAAAGTTGTGTATGTCGTTAGTTTTTCTGTAACGTTGCCGTTCTGTTGCGGATGAATCTGCTGAAAACAGAATTTTGTCCGCAACGTTAAGTGACAGCTAAAACAGCTGATATCATATATACACAAAAATGCCAACAATATGAAAGCAGTGGTGCCAACATTTTTGAAAGGGAAATATTTATTATTAACAAAAGAATATAAAATATAATATTTTCAAAAAAACATTGAAATTTAATAAAATAAATATAAATTTCTTTTAATGTGTGTACTATGTATGTAAAAAAATTAGTTTAAATTAAATCATTAACAAAAAATATATGTATGTATTTATAAAAATGTTCACAATAATATGTTGAAGGTCTAAATACAAAAAACACTAAAAATAGTAACAAAATCACCAAGATGGTTTTTTGGTTATTATTTTAAAAACAGCTGATACGATCTTACGGAAAAACTAACTACAATATAACAGCATTCAGAACGGCACAGAACAGAAACGTTACAGAACGCAAAGACTAATGGAGCCTTTAGGTTTTTGGCTCTCAGTTACCGATCTAGTTGTTGTCTATGGCAGTGATGTTAACCGTACGGTAGGCAGGTAATTTCTACATTTGTACGGTAATTTTAAAAAGTATAAATTTTAAAGAATTATATCGCAAAAGTTATATTTCCATAATGTGTCTACATATGATATACATATTTCTCATTAAAATAATAATAAAATTTTGAGGATGATGATAACCAACTACCGCAAGTCTTTCAAGTATGGATACAAATACAAACAAATTAGTATTAAAAACTGATTGCAAACATTTTTTTGAATCAAATCAAATGCAATCATTAAAAACATTAACGTAATAAATCCCCAATTGTTCGATACCAATATTTCTGTAATATTAAAATATCCTTTAGTTTTTCATTTCCCAGAAAATGTTCAAATAGATGAATTTAATGGAATTGATATCTATCTTTGATATTCATGAAAATTAGTTTTTGATGGTAAAATGTTCAGTAAAACAGTCCTCATCTATGATGTGAATTTCTTACAAGCATATTGTTTTTTGCTATTTTATTTGCATTTTTGTTATTTCTCTATGTTATACAATTAATTTTTTCCGAATGCAAAAGTCTCTATCTTTTCAAATAATTAATTTTCAAATATTTTTTTTGCATATAAATAATGCAAAATTTTAAAAACAAATTGTATGTGAGATTCAGTAGTTGTTTTAAAATAATAATTGTAGCATACCGAATTTTAATAACTCAAGTAATACGCGAAAAAACATTTTTTTGGCTTTCCTGAAAAGTTGTGTTTTTTAAGATAGAGAGTTTTGAATATAGGCCCTCGATATGTTGAATTATAAAAATAAACCTGTTTCAATAAGAAAATATTATTATTTTTGTACAAAACTTTGCATACGGTAATTTTACTTAAAAACGGTAATTTTTTAGGGCTGTACGGTAATCGAAATTAAAAAGTTAACATCACTGGTCTATGGCCACAACATTACGATTTCAATAAAAAAAAAATTAAATAGAAAAGCAGCTACTACTTATTTTATAAAGACAATCGAAAGCAACTATTTAGAATTTTCCTATACAAGGAAATTTCAAATCAAATATACACAGACAAAAATATGAATGAAATATATTCAAACAAACGCTTGTTTGAAATAAAATTTATATTTTAGTATTATTTTTAATTGGTTTTATTAATATATTTATTGATTTTAAATTTTGTTTTTAACAATGCTGACAACATTTTAAATAATCAAAAACGCATATTTATTCTTAAATTTTCTTTATTTATTGTACTGCAAATCCCATATTTTCTCATTATATATGTAGATGAAAATCATAAAAAAATTAAATATTTTCCAAGAAAAATTTCAAACATTTTTGAATAACATAAAAATATACTAGAGAATTTAAATAATTTTGTTCAAGCCTCCTAGATTTTATTTGAAAACAAAAAGTAGGAAAAAAATTCTGTGAAGTTACGCAATAAATGCCCTACACTTTTTCTTCAAATCGTTGGGCAGTTGCATTTGTTCCATTGGAACATTTTCGTAGATTTCGTAGATATAAATTTTGTGTTTGAATACGAAATTTAGTTTTTTCTGTGTAGTTTTTACCGTTGGGAAAAATTTATTTAGGATTTTTAGCTCAATCGTCACTTATGGATACAAAAGAAGATCCGGAAAAGATTTTTTGAGATTTATAAATTAATTTTCTAATATAATTTAGATTTTAGTTACTATTAAATCAATTTTCTAAAGTCCAAAAAGGACTCCAATGGTATAATGGAGGATTTTATATGCTTAGAAAAAACTAAAAAAATAACTGACAAATTGGATATTCTTTACCTTGTCTTACTTTCGATTTCTCCAACATCTACAATCAGCGTGAGAGTTTTTTCCAAGTCGAGTTTTATTAAAACTAAAGAAAATTATTTACTGTTTGGTTGAATTGTTATGTTTTGTTTATTTTTTATGTTTTTGTTCTTTTTATTAATAAAATACTTCAATAAGTACACAAAATTCGTGATTTAATTTCAGTTTAACATTTAAATATAATTTATTCGGTTAATCGAATAATTTAAAATTAAACGATTATTAACCGATTAAATCTAAACCCCGATTAATTATTTGCTCGATTAACCGATTAAACCAGAAACCCGATTAATTGAATACCCTAGTGTTCATCATAGCAAAATATCGGCTTAGTGCTTCTATTGTATCCTTAATGGGGTTTAAAACCTCCACCAATATTTGGAAAAAGCCATTCATCAAACAGAGATATTATATTTAAATCTATTTAAGTATTTTTAATTAATTTTAAATTTCCCGTTTTTTCCGGGGAAAAAATTTAAATTTCCCGGGAATTCCTGGCAATAATTTTACGGGAATTCCCGGCCGGCACCCCAAACCTTAATCATGTGCTACAAATATGTAAAGTAACTACATACTAATAAATTATTTGTTAGTAATATCTCTACTCTCCTGTATTTGTATGTATGTATATGTGTTTTAAGAGGTTTTTTATTCATAATTAACTAACATCATTCGTGCAACAAGGTTTTATTTCTTTTACAAATATTGCGTGTCTTTTTAATTTATATTGTCAAGATGACCCTGAATGAAAAGTTCTTTTTTCCTTTCTTAATTATTACCATTAAATTCTAAAGTTTAAATACTTACTTAAGTTTGTCGCGATTTATAAGGTTAAAAATCTCATATTTAGTAATTTTAAATGAACTTTATTTTGTTTTTATCATTTTAATATTATGATTCATATTTCGGCGGTTTTTTTTGTATACATTGAACATCATATATTTCTTTAATAAATTATTTCATATGTTTTGAGTTTACAGTGTTTAAATAAGCTACATATGTATTTATGATTGCAATAAAATGGAGAAATAATTTTTTTGTTAAAATATTCAAAAATTAATTGCAAACTTGTTTAAAATTAATGACAAGCTTTTTAAAACAATGGATTTTTTATAACTTTTACTGCAGCTAAAAAAGAATATGGATTTAAAAAACATATTACTCATTGGCCTACACTGTTGTAAGTAATCTGTGCCGAATTACCGCATTCGATATCGATTGAAAATGTTCGTAATTTTCTTATTTGAGTTTATGGAATTTGATATCCAGCCTGCAATTTAGTACTACATATAAGATTGCCCATTCGATCATGAATGCGGTAATTCGGCCTCTGCTTAGCTATGGATTGTGATTTTTTTTTATTTTATGGACTTCATTGACATTGTTCTTGTTTACAATTAAATAACCGACCATGCTATGAGTACCACCGACCACTGTTTTATATCTATTTTATTAGAAAACTAATATTGGAATTTGTTTGGGAAGAATACATATTGTTACGTTTTAACCTTTTCAAAACGTTTGTTTATTTCCTTTAAATAAACCGGATACTTTTGATTGCAAATAAAAGCCGTTTAGTAGTTTGAAAATTGTAACAACTATTTATTTATTTAAAATGTACAACAACCACAGAATTAAATAGTCACTCAATGTTTTTTATACACGTTTATAAATTGTCAGAAATACAGACACTTTATAATGTACACGAATTCACTTGAAAAATACAACACACTTTAAGGCACTCAGTTGATGTTTATTCGAATAGCGTCTCTGATAAACTGACTAACTACTGCAACCTCTGCCACTATTTATAACACTGCATTACCATCTAGAAAGCTCTATTTCTACAATGTTCTTTAACTGAATATTCGAATTCGAATATAAGGTCGCAGCAAACAGCGCGCTGCAGCGTTGCCAACTTACGATCAATGGTCAACTGAAAGATTTTCTTCAATGTTAATAAGCACTGTTATTTGAAAGCATTAGGCTATTTTAAATCAGCCGTTAAAATCTTTATATTTGAATTCAAGTACAATTTCGTAACAATATTGGCGCATATTCAGAAATCATAACTAAAGTCGTAACTAGTAAAACAGAAACTAAAAAATAGTTCATAGATAGTTGTAGATCTTATTCACAATTCATAACTAGCTTAGTTACTGCTTTGACATATAGAGAAAACAAAATATCGATAATATTTTGATCGATATATACTGTAATTAATTAAAAGGCTTATAAAGCTATTAAAAACTATTTTTGTTCTCTAAAAAGTACATACAAAATTTATAGTTATAGTTTGTATGTAAATCAATTAAAATAAGGGCATGTAAAATTAAATTTTTCAATAGAATGTTGTTGACAAAAACAAAATACATCTCTAGATTATTTTCTTTTTGTATACATGTATTAAAATGAAATCAATCAGCTGTTTTTTTTAATGTATTAGTTAGTTGGCATTTAGTTACAACTATACCCATGATTAAGTGCTAACTAATTGTGCTGAAAGTAACCAATTGTGAATAGGTGCTTAAAAAAGTTAACACTTGGTGATCGTTTATGAATATGCGCCATTATGTTTTGTTAATGCTTTAAAACATGAATATAAAACTGAAAACTGAACTATTTGTTAATCGAATAAGGGTCAATTCGTATCGTAAAACATGAATAAAATATTATTTTTAATGTAATTTGTGGTTGATGCGAAATTGACTAATCATGCGTTAAGTACTCAACATGTGGACACGTTTTTCCCTTATTAAATGAATTAGTTATAAATAAGTCCCTTCAGTTTACATGGTGGTAAAATTATAGTGTTATTAAATGAGAAGTCAATAGATTACATTACATATACCAATAAATCTAGCTTAGAGTCAATTGTCACTGTTTGGTCATTAAATTAAATGAAAAAAATGAATTTTAATTGAATTTAATAATAATAATAATTAAGAAAAACAATGAATTAGTAATACCCTAATCATTAAAGTTTTTGTTAAAAATAGTAGTTTTTTACACCCTTGACCTTAACAAGGCTTGGGTAATTTTGTACAAAAAAACTGTTATACTGAAAAGATATTTAATTTTGATATAAATAAACTTCACTTGTTTTATACACACCACACAAAGAACACCAATTTTATATTTATTTTCGTTTTCGGATTTTTTTAAAAAGTTTTATAAAATTTTAATATCGGTCAATTCCGTGAAAACTCTCACGATACAGTCACTTTAGTGCCCCTAAGCAATCAAGAAGAATTAGTTTACTTCAAGAAGTAGTTATTTTACTCAGTAGGAGTAAACCATTGCAGATTCAATTGTCTTTGTAGGGTCAATTGTCTTTTTTCAAAGACATGTACGTGTTAAAATTACTGGCATAACTAATTCGGTAACCAGTTGTGACCCTAAATGTAGGTAAAACCTTTAGTTCTGTAGCTCGTTTCTGTATTTCTCGCATCGGAAAATTTCTCACATGAAGTGTGAAACAAAAAATTCTATCGTTTCTCGATGTGCGAGAAAAAAGTGTTTCTGTATTTGAATGCGAAAACAGACAACACAGATTCTGTTCTTAATGGAAAAAATTGTCTTTTATTGATTGTCATCATTTAAATGAAAAACAAAAAGTATAGTGTGGCGCTTATAACTGCTGAATTTAAAAAAAAAAAATTTAGAAACACATTTTTGTGTACTTTCATGTGTAAATATAATTATTTTATTCAAACTCTGTGCTACTTACATTTTCGGCTGATTTGGGTTCCATATTTATATGTACACATGTATATACGAAATTAAAAATATCTGTATTTTTTAAAATTTAGTTTTTCTCACACCAATTTCAAATGAGACTTGTTTTGGCAGTTCTTGTGAGAAACTTTTCGCAAAATGTTGTTACAGAAACACTTTTTCTCCCATCCTTCCAATAATAGCTGGAAAGTTATTTAAAGTGACAGATAATTCTCGCAAACTCAAGATACAGAAACAATTGTGCGAGAATAAACATATGTATTTTGTTTCATTTTACATTCAATCGTTTCATGCGGAAAGTTTTTCGATTCGAGAAATACAGAAACGGCCTACTAGTTTAGTCACCAGAACTGCTGGGATTTAAATCCATATCGCTCATTTGCAGCAACAACGTCATAACTCAAAATCCGGATGTTTTGAACTGAGTAATACAAAATATGCGCCGCTCTTTAGTCTTTCATAGACATATGTATTTAGTTTTAACAGTTTTAAAAAAGTGAATTATTTTTTGTATGAGAGTGTTTTTTTGTTGGAAAACACTCATGTTTTCTCGTATATTTGACAAGTAAAAATGTGACTTAAATACAGATTAGAAAGATATTAATATCTTCTATTTAAATCAGGTTTTATTTCTGAAATCGCATGATTTATTGAAAATTTAATTAAGAAATAGTAATATCTCCTAAAACATTCACAGCCGTTTTTCTCGAAACGACTTTTTTTGAATTATGACGTTGTTGCAGCAAATGTGCGATATGTA
The DNA here is from genome assembly GCF_958450345.1 of Calliphora vicina. Taxonomy (NCBI): domain Eukaryota; kingdom Metazoa; phylum Arthropoda; class Insecta; order Diptera; family Calliphoridae; genus Calliphora; species Calliphora vicina. The sequence continues at coordinate 595,684 of NC_088781.1, forward strand.
TGTTGAGTTGTATGTATGTGTATTCAAGTTGTATGTTTATCAATTTTGTATTTAGCATCAAATAAAAGAAATTATTCATTTGGTTTTGCTCAAATTGTGTTTATACATATGTAGTTGATTTTATGCACTAATGAAAATAAAGCTCTTTTGTAATAAAAAGCTTTTCAACTGAACTGTTTGTTAGCTTCTAGATCAGGGTTGGTAAATTAAGATATTAAATGTTACATTTTTTCTACGAAAAGTTTAATTTTTCGTACTTTAATAATATGCAAAATTTAATTAATTGCCTGGAAGTACGGTAATGTAAGAGAGTAGTAAATAATAATATTTTTATTTGAAAACATTTTAAAAATGTATTTTTTGGAATAATACTATTGAAATAATCCTGAGGGAAATTTGTTCAAATTGTTTTAAACACACTAGTCCCGTTATTTGTGAAAATAAGACATATTACTCTACCAATAAGTTCTTTTTTGTTTCAGGTATGTTCGTTGATTTTTTTATAAAGTTTATATTCTCAAGAGTTTATTTATGAATGCCAAACTCATATGTAACAATTCGAATGAATTCGCCACTGCACAGTGGTTTAGAAACTTTTTTTTTTTGGAAATAATTCGGTATCTCGGGAACTATTGGAGATATTATTACAAAATTTCACATGGTTAGAGCTGAGGTGTTTTTGAGTTGAATTACATTTGTTCAGCTTCCTAGGGGTAATACGGGCCAGTTTGTGCCCCCTCAAAGTTGGTCACCTCGGGTCTCAAAATTTTTAAAAAAATCCCCAAAAATTCATTTATGATCCGAATGAGCTGAAATTAAAAAAAGAAAAATAAATAAACCTAAATATCTCTTCAAGTGAAGGAGATAACCTACACATGTAAGCGTATTTTTTGTAGATCTTCTCAAGGACTATTTATATTTTAAATTTCAGCTCATTCGGATCATAAATGAATTTTTGGGGATTTTTTTAAAAATTTTGAGACCCGAGGTGACCAACTTTGAGGGGCACTTTGAGGGGGCACAAACTGGCCCGTATTACCCCTAGGAAGCTGAACAAATGTAATTCAACTCAAAAACACCTCAGCTCTAACCATGTGAAATTTTGTAATAATATCTCCAATAGTTCCCGAGATACCGAATTATTTCCAAAAAAAAAAGTTTCTAAACCACTGTGCACTGCTTCAATCTTATACAAAATGTTCTTTTTGATTCTTAAAACTTGAATAACTTTAATGCAAGCATGTTCTCAGAATGATAATTTTAGATAAAAATAAAAATAATAATAATAATGATTTGTTCAAGTCTAGATGTAAGACATCTGCATTTAAAAGCAGATAATAATTTCAATTCAAATGCTTAAATAAATTTTAAAATTCATGTATAACTAAGTATTTAAAAATGTTGCAAATTTAAACATGTTGCACGAATTCGTTTTTATTAATAAGTAATGTAAACGGTAAGGTGTACTCATTACATGTAAATGGAAACTGTAATATTATGATGACTATTGTTTTATTATGGCACAGAATATAATAATAATTTTGATTTAAAAATAATTTTTATGTAAAGACATCTTAAATTTTTAATATTTAAAATTGATTCTAACTATTTAAATTGCAGGAAACCGGAAAAATTGGAGGTGAGTGTATTGTGCATTATTTTAAAATAATCTCTGTGCGAATATGAGTACATAAATTAAAATATTTTATGAACTTGAACTTTTAAATTGGTTGCATGTAAATGTATAAATGTATGTATGTATGTATAAATTAAATAAACAAAATAAATTTAACAATTCTAAATTCAACAGCTTAATGCTACATTTACTTAGTTTATAAAACACATAATAAAAAAGATACACTCATGCTTTTTAAAACAAATATCACAAATAATTAAAAATATTTTTGTATTTTTTATAGTAAATTAACAAAATCTAAAGAATAACTATAAAACATTTAAAAGTTAAATTAAGAATAGTTAGGTGTTGCTTTCTCTGTTCACTTATACAATAATTGGTTTTTATTCTTGAACATGGAATTGTCTTTTCTGGAAATTTTTAAGTTTTAGTTATTAGTTTCTTTTTTTTTCTCTTAATTTAAACTCTTTGAGTTTTGTATGCTAAAAGTAATGTTAGCAAAGTGGCAGTTAGGAAAATACTCCATGAAATATTGAATTTAAATGCGTCATTGCACTTGTCGGTCAGACAATCCTCACAAAAGTCTCGACGAACATTCTTTTCGGTGGGTTCGTTTTTACAGTGATCCAGAGCATCGGATTTACTGGTGTAGTAACAGAAACGCTTGACCACTTCTTTGCCATTTACTGCGGAAATATAAAGCGTTTAATTCAATTAATAATTTATGTTGAAGAGAATTACTTACTTTTTTCAATGGTCTTGCGACAGACGGCTCTTTCATGTTCCGAATTGATGGTGCTATTGCAGCTGCGTAATACACTGATATTGCGATCCTTCAGCAAGTCGGGTATGTTGCTTTCCATGAATTCATTGCCACAAAAGTCTTCAGCTCCAATTGTATCCGAACCACAATGCCAGCATTGAAGATGGGATTCAACGGCTGCAATTGAGAAGTGAAATATTCGGTTTTTTTATTAAATATTGTATCTGTATATCAATGGTTTAATATAGAAAGGTTGTATCTCGTTTTTTTTTTGCAAAATCGGGTTTTTTACATATTCTGGTAGACAACTCAAATAGACAACTCAAACAGACCTCCCTTAAAAAATTCAGTTTTCTATGTTGACGAATAACTGATTTACAGTAATTATAAAAAGCCCTAACTCATTTAAAAAATCGTTTGAAAGAAAATCCCCTAACTCATTTAAAGTGAAATGCATATTTTTTGGTTTATATTAAAACAAACAACTTTTCTAAAAATATTTTTTCGTTTCTAAAACTGTTAATGTCAATTTCTAAAAAATTTTCACAATAATTACACGGTGCTACGAGGGAAAAAACTTGGAAAACGACCTAGCGTGGGTTCAGAAACACCGTCAAATTCAGAAGTTATTCTGAAAAACTGTTTTCAGTGATGTTCGTCAACTTATCGATTTGTAACTCAGTCAGTCTCTGTCCGACTTTAAATTTTGAAACGGGGTTGGAGGGAAAACTGAATGCGCTTCAAAATGACGTGCATTCTTTGATACATTTGTAAGTCATAAGTATTGTTTTTGTTAAGAATATCTAAAAGAAAAACAAAATTTATCAACTTTTTTTATTTTAGTCGCTTTTCATTGCTTATTTTGATATGGAAGCTTATACAAATTTATACCAATGTATTTATGAAATTTAGTTCTTAACAAACCAGCGTTTCAATTTTTCAAATCGGATGAAAATTGTAAAAGTTATTCAACTTTTCATTAACACTTTTTTTAGTATTTTCGCTCCAGCTCATATGAATAAAAAAAAAAACAAAAAACTATACAAAAAAAAAAAAAATTCTACAATTTTTAATTTATAAGGTAAATTTTGTGGAACTTTTTTCGAAAATGTTTAATAACGTACATGATGTAACATGATTTTTGGCACCAAGTGCTTCTCTGATGAAAAACAATTTAATATTTTTCGCTCTGATGGCCGTCAAACAAAATATTGCTTTCAGACCATATTTAAAATTACCAGGGCTATAATATTATGAATAGATTTTACTTAAAATTTATAACAGTAATTAGTAAGCGTCAAGTGTATAATAAAAACGGGTAAAAAGGGTAAAAAATTAGGAAAAAAAAAAACGGGTAAAAAGGGTAAAAAATTAGGGAAAAAAAAACGGGTAAAAAGGGTAAAATTGGCACTAGTGTTTATAAACTGGTTAACCGAAAAACCGGGTTTTCTTCGTAATCTCGGTTTTTTGCGAACCGGTTAATTTTAAATGTTGATTTTCGGTTAACCGGTTTATCCGGTTTTTATCACTCGGTTAACTCATGGTTTTGTGCATTTTTTATATTCTTTGTACACACATTATTAGTCTGATTTGAAACCTAAACTGCTGATTTACAATACCAACCTATTTAGATTGATATTTTTAAGAATTACAATAATTCTAAATAGTAGAGCACGATGAGTTTACTGAAAAACTTTTTCAGAATAAATTGCACATAATGAAACTATTAAAACTGAAATTCCGCATAATTCTAGAAGTTAAGTTAAATCTTAATAATGATTCCTGATAAACTTAGTGATGATTTTACCAAACGTTAAGTTGAATTTGATGTGCATACCTCTTTCAATCAATTTGACTTCATTCAGTAGTGTGTATTGTTCTTAAAATTTTATTTTATTAATCATTTCGTTAGCTTAGTGTACAAAGTTCTTTTCAGAAGTATTACAGGAGAGACAAAACGTTCTAAAATTTTTGAAATAATTTGAAATATTTATGAAATCTGATAATGGAGTTTTATTACTTACATATTTGGTATGATTTCTAATGACAAATAAGCACAGGTGAAGAAGTGCGTTTGCATCGTATAGGTCCTTTTTTGTGGGACTTGTAACATTTTCTGTTTCATATCAGAAAGCCGAGGTGATAATAAATTTTAAAATGATCAAATTTATTTACATTTTTTTTTTGAAATTTAATAAATAAATCAATAATTAAAACAAGTATTACAATATAACATATTTATACTCAATTCCATTTGACTGAGATAATAATTTTGAAATTTTTACAAAATAAAATGTACTTATCACTTTTCTATATTCATAGTTATTTAATATTAACCATTCCTGACTACTAAAACTACAAATTTTAAAGCTGTATATACTTTATTGGACATTTTATGTTTTCTCCACATACATAGTATATGACGGTTAACCGAAAAACCGGTTTTCTAAAAAAGGCCAATTTTAGGTTAACCGACAAACCGGTTTTTTAAAAAGTCGGTTTTTTATAAACACTAATTGGCACTCAAGAAGAAAACCTTAAATAAAAAATCAAGTTTAAATTTTTAATTAAATTATTTATTTTATTATTTACTTACGAGTAAACAAAACCTTAACCCAGATATGCCGACTGTACTATATGTAGTACAAGTAGTTATTGTTTACAGGATACGTCACGTTTATAAAAATATAATTTTTTTTTTGTTCACATACTTAGTACTCACCAATACCTCATAGGAGATTGTGTGATCGCATTAATTTTTGCTATTGTTGAGTTATTGAATTTTTAATTTGTGATATTTTCATAATGCCCATATTAAGTCATTATGGACATCTCGTTTGTGCGGAAAGTAAAATTTTGTACATTTACATTACAAGTGAATAAATACTATTGTACAAATAGGGAATTTGTTTTAATAAATATTTATTTATTTAAATAAATATTTTTGCAACTTATAATTTCTCAGCAATGAGAAATTATAAGTTGATGAGGATTTGGTGCTTGAGAAAAAAGGGAAAAATGAGAAAATAAAAAACCAAAAGGAATTAGTTTTTAAAATAAAAGAGATTTTATTTAGCAAGAGATGCTTACCCTTTGGAAGATGTTTTGAAACTTAATTTTATTATTTTATGTTTTATGCCTTGAAGGCTTTTTTTCACAACGTTATAACGGTTAATTCTTTTTCGTTAAGTTTAACATAGATTTTTTATACAATGTTAATTCTGTGTTGACAATTCATTAAATATATCGCGATTTTCATTAAAATAGAGGAAACAGAATTCAAGAATTCAAGAATATAATTAAATTCAATACTAATACAATTCATAAAAACAAAATTCAATATTTAAAAATACAACATTTTGGTAATTTATACAACTATATTTTTTTGGAATTTATATTTATGAAGAGTTGCTTGATTGTTACTATATGCATAAATGTTTCATTATTGCGCTTTAGTTTTGTTTTTGTGACCCCAATGTCCTCTATCTATATTGGACGACTTAAAAAAACACTTTTTTCAATAAATTTTTAAAAAACTCTAATTGCGCTGTTTTTATACCCTTCACCTTCGTGAGAAGGGTATATATAAGTTTGTCATTCCGTTTGTAATTTCTACATTTTTCATTTCCGACCCTATAAAGTATATATATTCTGGATCCTTATAGATAGCGGAGTCGATTAAGCCATGTCCGTCTGTCTGTCTGTCTGTCTGTTGAAATCAGTTTTCTGAAGACCCCAGATATCTTCGGGATCCAAATCTTCAATTATTCTGTCAGACATGCTTTCGAGAATTTTGCTATTTAAAATCAGCAAAATCGGTCCACAAATGGCTGAGATATGAGGAAAAAACCAAGACAACCTCGATTTTTGACCTATTTTTTTACCTATATCTGGATTACTAAGACATTAATATAGACAATATGGATATCTAATGATAGATATTTCAAAGACATTTGCAACGACGTATATTATATAAGACCATAGTAAGTTGGACCTACAATGGGTCAAAATCGGGAAAAAAAATTTTTAACCCAAATTTTTTTTTCAAAAAAAAAAAAAATTGTAAAAACAAAAAAAAAATTTTAAAATTTAAAAAAAAAAATTTTTAAATTTAAAAAAAAAAAATTAAATAACAATCGAAACATTTTTTTTTCCAAAAAATTCAAAAAACAACTGGAAAAAAAAAATAAATTTTGTTTACCTAAAAATATTTAAAATTTTGAAGTATAATTTGGTGAAGGGTATAAAAGATTCGGCACAGCCGAATATAGCACTCTTACTTGTTTATTTCTCATTTGCTTCCAAAATAATGTAAAAGTACTTTTAAAATGATCAAGCTCAAGCAATCGTCATATCTGGGTTAAAATCAAATAACAATTCAATAAAAAACAAAATAAGGATAACTTTTTAGAGAAAAACAATTTCATTTTCAAATACATCTTTTTAATAATCCTCATCATCACCAGGCCACAAAACGATTTTACTGAAATACTCAGGGGGCAAATTGTCTAGTATTTTATTCGATATCAAATAAGAGAATACCAAAAACTAAGAAACGCACGTTCGAGTAAGTATTCGATCGTGCTCGACTGCGGTAATTAGCCCCCAGATCTTTTATAAGTTTGATTTGTTACAAAATCTCATGGTTTTAACAAATAGCACCAAAAGCGCCACAAAATATGGAAAAAACGTCATAAAATACCATTTTTTAAAAAAGGGTATTTGGAAAAAATAAAATATATCCGAGAAGCGTCAAAATGGCAACACTGATGTCAAAACCTAATAGACGCCATCAGTGTGACCAGGTCTCAAACATTTTTGCAGCTAAATCCTATTCAAAATAATAATGCCAAAAAAAATGCTAAACATTTTTTTAATAATATTATAAAGAAATTCTTCACTATTGTACAGCTGTTTCTACAAATTATATTTGATTATATAAATCAAACCACATCGAACTCAAAAACAAAACATCATATATAAATACATAAACAAATTTTGGACAAAAGCGACCATTAATTCATGTAACATTTTATGTATTTTATATGTTCTAAAATGTCATAAAAAAACCTATTTTGTACTTCACAAATAAATTTGTTTAAACAAAAATAACAACTTTTGGCTACATATTAAATATTTCATCAAAAGTTTTATTCTTCACTTTCTGAGGGCTCTGTTATAATATTATACAGTAATTTTGACTTACCTGCACAACCAATTTTGCACGATATTTTGTGCAGGTAAGTTAAAAATGCAGTTAACCTTATTGTACTTACCTGCTCATTGATGCTGGTAAGTGCATTTAAAGTTTACTGCCCAAAAAAGCAGCTAACGACAAATAATTTATGTGAGGCTTTGTGATTTTTCCGACTAAAAATAACGTCAAATTGCTATTTTAGCTACTTTTAAAATTATTAAGAAGTTTACAACATATCTTTTTATTCAAAATCCTATTTTTCTTATTTTGTTTTGATTTAATTTTGTATTAGGGCGCTAAATGAAATTTTTTCATGATAACCAGCTATAGATTCCAAAAGTATTATGCACTTATCTTAAATGTGCAGCATAAGCGTAGCTAGACTATTATTCTGGGGTGGGCAAGTACCCTTCCCAAATAGTAAAAATAAAAAATTTTTTTTATAAAAAAAATAATTTTTTATTAAAACAAAACTAAAATATCAAAAAAATTCAGTTTGCTAACATATATACTTCATTTTTAATATTTAAAACTGCTAATTTATTTTATAAAATATTTTTATAATTTTTTTTGGGGATTTTTTTAATTTTCCTCTTGATCTATACTGTTATTTGTTCCTTATTATATTAGTTAGACAAAATACTATTTTTGAGTTGAAAAGATTTATTTATATCTAAACTCTCTATATTTAAAAAAGGGAATATTGTATACATATATATATATACGCCTTTGTACAAATAATTTTATAAATAAAGAATTGAATTGAAAAAAAAAACTGCTAAATTTGAAAATCGTTCCTGAAGCATTGCACTGCGTAACCATTGTTATATTCTACGCATATCATAGAAACTTCTTTCGCAACTAGCAGAACTAATAGTAATGCGGATTTGACTCCTTTATTTTAGCTTGTAAAAACCAAACATTACATGTGATCCGTTGTACGATTGACATTGGAATATTTTTTAACTTTTTGGGTTCCAAAAACCCCATGATTAATGTTCTAGGGCACAGGAATTTCTTAACGGAACAATCTACAAATCCAAAAAATCTTTCTGCGACTTTCCAAATTTTTATCTGGGGTGGGCAGATGCGAGTCTGAGGTGGTTTTGCCCACCCCAGCACCCCCCTATCTACGCCAATGATGTGTAGGTATGAACAATGCACTTAAATTTACTAATTTATATGGAGTTTGGTAAATAAATATACAAAACACAAGTTTTGTGCACTTATATGCAAAATGCTCTTAAGTGAAAGGCAGGTAAGTCAAAACTACTGTATTTATATATTTTCTTTAGTTATTTGAAAACTTTGGCAGCATTTATTCAATCTTTTCAATCCACATCTTATATAGAGGAGTGAATTTATTGTATTTAATTATAATTATAAAACACCACCATTATGGTGGTGTCTTAGACCTTATATTGGACGATCTCGTTAGGATCGTATGTTCAAATATTGAAAAATCTGTCTACATATAACAAAATCTTTTGAAAAAAGTAACCAAAATGAAAAATAAATACACATCTACACATCCGAAAAAAAATAACCAATTTTGGTTATAAATATGTATGTGAGAATAGAGAAAAGTTGTTGTTGTAGAAAAAATGAGAGGCTTCACTTCTTGTTATTCTTTGTAAAAAACAATCAAAGAATTCAAAATTATTTCAATAAATTTTATTTGTTGGAAAATAAATAAAACTAATTTAATTTATTTGTCGGAAAGTTGACATAAAATCAATGTTTTCAAATTTGGTACAAATATCGTTTCGTTTTATAAAATATCAAATTTTAATATTATTCTATTTCTTTTTTTATTTTTTAGAGGAGTGAATTTATTGTATTTAATATCATTCTATATTTATTATTTATTCTATATTTTTTTTATTTTTTAAAAGATTCATTCCGCTAAATACACTTTCAACTTCTGCATAACTAAATGGCAAAACTAAAAATTTCATAACAAAATCGGGCAATACCTTGAAGGGATTTTCATTCACTGCATTCATAAACTTGTATTCAAAACTCAATAGTTGTCTTCTGATTTTGCCACTCGTATGAAGTTAATTTTTGCCATTGTAATTCTAAAATTGTAATTTCATAATTTTCTTTGAAATTTTCATATAATTTACTTTGATTTATTTTTAAACTATTGTCAACAGCAAAAAAGTTAATATTTTTTAAACTTAACAAATTTTTGCTATGCAATTTCTACATATTATTCTAATTTCTTTCTCAGATTCAGAATTTGTATTTGTGTATGTATATAAAAATTTTCTAAAGATGAAGTAAAAGGATCAAAATATTCAGATTTTAAAACTATTTGAGATGAAAGATTTTTTAAAAGAATGTGTTATTCTGAGAATAAGAGTGTTGGATCGGCGTCGTTACTTTCAAACATTTTATTTACTTTTAATAAATGCTTTAAAAACTTTAAATACAATAAATTTTTATCTGTATCTTGTCATTCGTTTGATGACAAGATTCGGAAGAGGCAGCAATTTAAATTACAAAATTAAAATTCGTACATATAATCAGTCTGAGATAATTTATGTGAATTTAGTGCTTTCAATATTTTCAAATCAATCTCCCCATTTAGTAAAGGAATTTGGGGACAATAATTTTGAAATAAAATGCTCAGCTTATTTCCAAAAAACTTTTTTTTTTGAAAAAACAAAAAACTTGCAAAAACAGGGAAAACTTGTCATATAACACTGCTTATTCCCTTCCCTTTTTATCTTTTCATCGTTTTCGTGGTTACCATTAAACTATGGTAACCACAGGGGTAAAAATTAAATATAAATTGAAGCTAGAAAATGCTAAACAAATTATTGAGCATTCAAAATAAAATATATTAATATACATAGTTTTTCGTTTAACCCTTTGACGACAATGGAAAACATTTTTCCCATATATTTAATTAGTAATTAAAACATGTTTTAAATAATTGACATACATTTTTTTTCTTTAATAATGTAAAATAAAGTAGATTTATATTATGTAAAATGTTAAAGTTGAAAATATTGAATAAATTAAGTGCCAAATCATTGACGGGAAATCCCAAAATTTTCTTGCGCTGAGTGCTTTATTGTTTTCGTTTATTGTACTGCTATTTTATTATTTTTTCTGATTTTGGCGGTTGATACATATTAGTTAGTGAGTATAGAAGTGTAAAAAGGTATTAGAAAATTTTAAAAGTTAAAAATATACTTTGAAATTGTCAATGAATACCATGGGAAATATTTTTCCCTATGGACCACAAGTGAAATTTTTAGTGTTACTATTAATTTTTAGATGATGAGGATCATCAATTCATTGAAGAGGATATTGTAAACGATGCAGATGTACTGGAATTCGACAATAATCATCAAAAAATTTAAAATAATGTGCCTTTGGATACACGTCAGGACGCTACTATTCCATGAAAGCGCATATGAAGTCGGTCGCATAAACACTTTTTGTGACCGTCGTGATATGTTGACCCCAATGGAGATTTTTTTGGATGTTACCAAGCTGGATATGCTAATAAGTGATAAGTAATACTAGAGCAGATACTCGGGGCAGCACGGAAGTTCTTTTATTATTGAACTCAATGAAATGAAAGCGTTTTTAGGAATGAATTTAGCAATGAGTTTCCAATCAGGGTCTGCTCAAAAAATAAACGTGACATGTCCTGAAATGTTCATAAAGTATTATAATAAGAATAGGGGCGACGTTGACCTTATGGTTGTGACCCCGTTAAACAAACCGACAGTTAGTTAATTTCCCGGTTAAAATGAAATAATCGTACATTGTGAAAATGGCCGTAAAAATTATAAATATTACAAAAATATAAATGTTTTTCCATGTTCTTTTATTATATTTCTTACAATTAAGATGCTAACCGGCGAAATTTATTCGGTTATATTTAACAGCAACTTTGTTGTTAAATAGTGTCAGTTAAGAATTAATTGTACATTGTGAAATTCATATTAGCCTAACTTGCGGTTAAAGTTCACGTTATCTTTTAATCGTACATTGTGAAAATGGCCGTTAATGTTATAAAATATTATATAATAAGAATTATTTAATATTTGTATACAAAATTTAAATACTTGCACTCTCTTCACCATGAGTGGTATGGGTATGTATTAGGGTATTCGAATTATTCGATTTTTTTCTTGTTCGAATAAAACGAATAATTAGAATAAGAGATTTTAACTTGTTCGAATAATACGATCACACGTTTAAAATTAATCGAATTATTCTAAAAATTTAATTTTTTTTTAAAAAAGTAAAGAATGAAGTTTTGATGTCGGTTTTTTAATATCTTATTGTTAAAGAAAACCAAAAAATAATGTTAAAGTTAACAATTCAAGTATTGATAATGTTTAAAAACATTCCAAAACAAAGTCCATCATTAAATTTTTAACAGAAATATTCTGATCAGATTAACTCCTGAACAATCTACAAAACAATTGACTAGCAAAACCTTTAGTTTCCCTTTTGGAGCTATGCTTTAAAAAATCTGAGCTAGTTGGACATGATCCTGAATTCAAATACGTATTAAAAACTTGTTTATTTTTAAATTGAGTAACTAATTCTTTAGTAAATTAATTATTCACTATTTCTAAATTATTTATAACAAATTGTATTATATAACAAGCTCTATCAACGTTGCCGAATCTTTGCTTATAAAGTGGCCTTGGGGAATTACACAATAAAGGAAATCTGTCCAAAGTTTGATATCATTGTCAGTGAAAGTGGCTAATTTGAAGTCAGGCAGTGCATGATTGACGCATTTACAAATACGCAAAGATTGTATTACCATGTTAGACAAAGATGTTCAAAAGCATGTATAAGACGAACTCCATGCTTTTCTTGCAACAAAACGTTAGTTGGGAATATTTGTGTTTATCATTCGATTTATTAAATATTTTACAACACTTATGTACGCGGTTAATAACATCACTATATGTATACATTTTAAGATCATAGCCTTCATCTATTTCAATGTAATCTTATAAATGTCATCCTCAATATCACTTTCGACGACCGTTTCAAAATCAAATTCTCCTCACATTCAACTACACTTTAATCTAAGTTAAAATTTTGATTAATAATTGCGATTCTTCTAATATTCCGCCAGCTAAATAACAAATATTTTATTCCGTACCTTTTATTTTCAGTGGTTCAATTGTTAAAATTGTTGAAAGATTTGTTTTTAGAATTGTAACTTCTTGCAGTAATATTTATAGAAGGAGCTATCGGACCACTCATCTACAGTGATCGAAAGTCCCTTTGTCTTTAGTTATTTGTCGAATTTCAGAAACAATAAAATTTTTGCGAGTCATTATTACTTATTTAAATTTGAAATTATGAAAAATTTTAAGCAATTTAATAAATTTAAATTTATATAAACATTTATTCGTTTTATTCGATTATTCTGCATTAAATTGTTCGAATTATTCGTTTTCGAAAATGGCCATTTTTAAATTGTTCGAATAATTATTCGTAAGAAATAATTCGATTAATCGAATGAATACCCTAGTATGTATGTATAAGTTTATCATAACGTTATTATTTTCCACATTTTTCATTTACGATCCTTATAAATAGAGTAGTCGATATTTCGATGTTCGTCTGTCTGTTGAAATAAACATTCCAAAGGCTCCCAATAACTTACAAACATGAATGGTACAACAGGTATGGTTCTGGTTCGGTTGCTAATTAAAATCTGGAAGATCGGCTTACAAAAGTCTGAAAGATTTGCAAAAAGCTTACAAGCTTACATATATCGCGAATACTAAATTCAGACCAATAATGTTTCAATTTCGGGAAAATCATGTACCAGGCTTAATTAACTTTAATAATTCTTTAGTATAGGTTTATAGAAATCTTTCAAATAGGCGGACGACTAAAATTAAAAATTTCACAAATTTGTTCAAAGTCTTAACAAACATTTTACATTTGTATTCATTAAATTACACTATACAACACCAAAAAAATACGAGGTCCGACCAAGAAATTTTGATAGAGGAGACAAAAATAAATTTAAATAAGAACAACAAACACTATTAAAACATGGATTTAAGGGGTTAAAATGTTCCGCAAAAATATTGTCCTGAATACACCAAAACGGAAAATTCAACCAGAAAGTCAGAAATAAGACACAACAAAAGAGAGCTTAGGGTTAATTTCGCATTTATTAAGAATTTTATTTTAAAGTACCCCAAAAATTTAACATGCGCACCCATTGAAGAACGCTTATAGCTGAAATATGCGTATGGTAATTAAATGGAATTGCCTAGAGCTAAAAAAATGTAATTAATGAAGACTTCCTATCCAAATACGAAATTAGCCGTAAACTCTCATTTGTTGTGTCTTATTTCTGAATTTCTGGTTGAATTTTCCGTTTTGGTGTATTTAATGACTTATAGTAAAATTTTGAGTACTAAAATAGCCAAATCGCACTTTGCCATTTTTCCGATCAAAAATCGTCAAAATGCCGATAAATCGGCAAATCTGGCAACAGTGATACTAACATACACACATAATTATACCCTGCAAACAATTTCTATCGAAAAAGTCTCCCAAACGGATCATTTTCATCGAATATGATATAGATGTAATATCCCATATATGTGAAACTATTTCTATCCATCATTTAGTGTATTATTATTATTATTATTATATGTGCTAGAATCGATCGGACCGCGGTGGTCTAAATTCGACCACTTTTATGGAAAGGATTTTGAATACATTTTTTATATTGTGAATATCTAGAGAAAATATCCTTTTAAACCATTTATGTTCCATCAATATTGTTGGACAATAACTTACTTAAAAGTGTTCCACAAAAAAAAAGAGTGGCCTGTTTATATATAAGATGTAGGAAGAATCACATTTTTATATAAGCAGTGGCTAGGAAGAAGAACATGTTTACAAAATATTTTATTGCTAAATACTTATATATTCGCTAAGCGAATATATAAGCGACCAAAAAGCTCTTAAAGGAAAAGACCTAAGCTTTCATTTGAGAAAAAAAATAAATAAAAAAGGGTCCATTTTGAAAAAAAAGTAAAAAAAGTTTTTGATTTTGCAAAAAAAAAGTAAAAAATTTTATGTCTTGAGTTACAAAATATTTTTTTTGATAGATATTCCACTCGCAACCCACTAAGCGACCATATAGGTCGCTTAAGAAAAGACCTAAGCTTTCTTAAAACAAAAATAAAAAAGGGCCCATTTTGAAAAAAAAGTCAAAAATGTTTTTGATTTTTTTTTTTAAAAAAAAGCAAAAATATTTTATTTATTTTTTTAATTTTTTTTTTTCGAAAGATTGCATAAATATCTATCTAAACTATTTGGGACACATTTTGCTAAGAACAATAGGTAATAAGTTATATGAATAAGAAAAAACACCTGTTTGGCCAAAATGTAAAATTATGATCTCCTCTAACTCAGAGAGTTCTTGACCAATCTTGTTAAAAAATTGTGTCCGAATTACTATCCATTAGAACTAAGATTGGTGCAAATTTCATCCCGAGCGGAAGACATCGATTTCAAAATTTGGTTCACTTGACATGAAATGCCCCATATACATTAAATATAAATAAAATAATCAAACAACTATATAACTTAACTTAAAAATGAGTTTGGAATACCTTTTTTGAATTTTTATTTATCTGCACACTAAAAAAAAAACATTTCAATTATAAATATAATTTAAATTTTACACTAATTTATTAATAAAACGTTATAAATTGTATTTGGTTCAACAAACACATTTTTTATGTAAGACAACCGATGACTTTGAAATTCATAAATTTACTTTTACTATTGTCATGTTCTTCTTGATTATTTTAAAATGTAAACTGTAGAACAAAGCCAAGTAAAATTTGTTCGACAAGAAGTAGACACGCTTTAGTATATTTATCGAAAATATAACTTTCAATTGATGGCAGGGTAATAATGTATGTGTGTATGCTTGACAAAAATAATAAAGATACACAAACAATGCCTGCTTGATGATGTCAACTTCCTTTAATAAATAAGGACTGAGCGAAAGCCCAACAATAATAATAAAAAAAAAGAAGAAACATCCCACAAATGACTCTCTGCCCACCAACGAAATAAAATGGATAATTCGTAAAATTCTCACTCGTTTGAATGAAAAAATATAATAAAATTCTGTTGTTGTTTAATGTCTCCTTGTTTATTGTAGTTGAAGTTGTTGTTTATTTTTTATATTTTGCTAAGCAATTTTTTCTAATAGAACAAACATACTACATACAAACAAACAAAAACACGAACGTATTTTGAACTTTACATTGTAATTTTGTATTTTTGAGTAGTAAATTATACTTGTTTACCAGAATTAAGGTCAATGAAATAGAAATTGTCAAAGAGCAGTTAGAGGCGTCATAAATAATAAACATAGTAGGATGGTAACGTTTTTGTGGAGACAAAAAAATTCAATATTTAATGTTTGCAACTAAGACGGAAGGAAAGTTTCGTTTATGTAATTCAAGGTATAACCCCTAAGCCCCTTTTTCATATTTCACTGATTTATCTCATATTTGGAATATTGGATATTGATGTAATTATTTTTATTGTAGTTTGAAAACTACGAGACAATTACTTACGAAAGTATAATGGGTAACGCTAATTTTTGATGATCCTTTATATCAACAGGGTGCTCACAAGTATATTTTCTTTTTAAATCTTAGGTGTTTACTTATGATTTCTATTTGTACATTGTTTGCCAATCAAAGCATTTCAAGAAATGTATGTTTTTGTATCATTTGGCCCTACTGTGCGTGCGCTATCATTAGAAATTCTCATTTACTACTCACACTTTGGCAGACACAATTTCGTTTTTAATTAAAAATTTAAACACCGAAACAAGTGAAACTTAACTGTTTGTCTTCCATAAATTGACATTTACTAATGATCACTAAATGATCATCACTAAATATTTCCGGTAAGAAAAGAAATTGAAATGTTTATGATTTCTTTAGGAAATACCAACAAAATGTTTTGAATTGACAGCTATGCCAGTATTCGATATTATTCGAAACCGGTTAGCCTTTATTGTTGCTTAAATTCATTTATTTCTTTATTTTCATACTTAGTTTGATAACTTTTTTAAGATTTTCAAGACTCTTGTGAACTTGCTCAAAAATAATTTCTAAAGTTCCTGAAAACGTCTAAAATGGAAGAAAAACGACTTTGAATGTTTTATGTGATTTTACTATTTCTTAAATAAATTTTCAACAAATCATGCGATTTCTGAAATAAAACCTGATTTAAATAGTAGATACTAATATCTTTCTAATCTGTATTTAACCCAAAATTTTACTTGTCAAATATACGAGAAAACATGAATTTTCATTTTGACGTTTACAAAAAAAAAAACACTCATACAAAAAATAGTTGACTTTTTTTAAAACTGTATGAAAGAACGGTGCATATTTTGTATTACTCAGTTCAAAACACCCGGATTTTGAGTTATGACGTTGTTGCAGCAAATGAGCGATATGTATTATAATTCTTTAATATTTTTTGACACTTTGTTAATTAGAAACAAAATTCCGTAAGGAATTTAAATTACAAACAAAATAACGAATTAAAATACAAATTATTACATACAGAATGAAGATGTTTTATATTCGGCACAGCATTTTTGTGGAACATAATAAACAAATTTAAGAATTTCTTTATTCATAAAAGGCATTTTAACAGCATGACAACATTTGCTTGATTAAAAGAATTAGATGATGGGGTATTCATTTGAACCATGGAAAAACACACAGATTCTTACGCATTTAAATATCACCATGTACGAATATCTGTCTATCTCTATGTACATATGTGTCAAAAGCTACCTACCACTACTAAAGCTGCCCAGCTTTATGAGGAATAACATAAAACTAAACTTTAAAAACAGTGAGTGCAGTGCGTTGTTCGAATATTTTTTGTTGTATTGAATAATCTGAGAGGGATGTTAAAATACGGACGAGTAAAGGAGAGTGAGGCATGTTATGTATCTAGTAAACTATTATTATCTGGAACAGGCGTCTGCATGGCGCCAGACATGAGCTGGAGACAGAGTTATATACACAAACACATTCGTGATAGTGGCTGAATGATGAAATGATTTTGACTGAAAGGATTTGTATTGAAGAACTGCACAATTATGAAATAAAAATTAGTCTTTATGAAAAAAAAGAAATTTTATAATAACGACAATTATATGGAATGTGACTATAACAACAATGGGTATGTAATTGATGTTTGGATTGGAAAAAAAAACAAGTAATAGTGTGTTATTCGACTGTATCTTGTATACCTACCACCAATATATTTTATCTGGATTGTCGCATAATCCACATATTTATAACTGCTCAAACAGGGCTAGATGAAATCATGGACCGATAAAGAAGTGGCAAATTAAAATCCGTACGCACTATAGTAATCATAACAATGTCCCCTGTTATCAAAATGGAATAAGATTTACACAGGTTTTTAACAACAAATCTACCATTATTCTACAATGCATTGCAAGTCATTGTGTTTAGTTTTAAAAACTAGAAAATCCGACTTTGTCGGGTTGAAAGATAGCCAAAATCTGATTTTCGGCAGATATCAGGTCAAAATTTTTACGTCTCGGTAGCTCGAGGTTGTGTGGCCTTTAAATATGATTAAGTAAAATTGAACAAAAATATTAATTTGGCAAGCAATCCGCAGCTGCGGTTTGAAGAGTCAAGCTGTTCAGATATGTTTTTAAAGAATTTTCAGAATTATATATAAAAAGAGAATTTGGAAAAGCGATTGCTGTCATTTATAAGACATCACACATCTGATACAAAGTTTCAGCCATGTTATCATTATTCAATGACAAGTTGTCATTACTCAAATATTTCGAGACTTTTGATGTGTATAATTCTCTCACAAGGGTGTTGAATTTACAAAGTACCCGTATATGTGAGAGAGTAAATTTATAAAATAGAGAGTTGGACTACTTGGTATACTTTGGTTCGAACATAGAACCTTTTACAAACAAAACATTTTTTACTAAATGTAGAAACTGTCGTCTGTCAGGGTTAAATTTTAATTCACATTAGTGTGCTGCTAATGCAAATAACCTCTATTGTCTGTCTACGGTATTATGCTCCATTTTAGCCCTGTTCCTAATTCTCTAACGCAGCATATACATATTTCTTGTATTTATGTAAATGAATTCATAGCATTATTTATTAGTTTTGTTCAAGTAACACTACATTTTACTGCCAAAAATTCCATTTTATCTGTAAGTCGGTCATACAAAATTTTTTAATTAGTTTCCACTTTTTCGTTTCGTCTTTAATTGTATTTTAAAATGTCTGCCAATTTATTTATTTGCATTTATGTAGTTCATTGTACGTTTTATGATTTGGATTTAAAGTATTTTTTGTTTTGTTTTAGTTTATTGATGGTGGGAAATACAATTTGACACATGAGTGAAATTTTAACAATTTACAATTTAATTTATGAGGATAATGAAAGTAAAAGTGTCGTAATTTACATATCTGTCTGTGTGTCTGTGTTTAATGAGAGCCATATCTCAGGCAAAAATAAACTTTGGAATAGGAAATAATTAAATGTCCACCATAGTGGGATGTTTGTAAAACGATCGACTCAGAATCACATTCTGAGTGTCAATGTAAACCTTGTGCGGAAAGTATTTGTAGATATTTCGACTAAATTTGGTACATCAATTTTTTCGGCCCAAGGACAAAGCCTATTGAAACTGGTTGAAAACAGTCCATTATTTCACCTAGCCCCCATGCAAATGTCCTCCCGAAATAGACAAATAAGTTTTAAATATACGGAAGTCATGTCATCTAATTTCATGATTATTAGTTCTTAATTAGCACATGTTGCTATGAAAATCACTTTAACGAGCATAAACCTCTTAATTAAAAATAGTATCCACATAAAATTCAACATAAATAAAAATATAAAAACATAAATCACACGACCTAATTTCATGCCGATTAATCCATAATTAGTCATAGCTCATTTACTCAGTGTAGGGCATTACATGGTGGGGTCTGACCGATTATACTTTCTTTCTTGTTTTTCACTTTTCTTGGTGCAAACTTCATGCAACAGTAATGGACAGAGTGGTTCAAATGTATTTTAATATTTAGTGAATATATGTACAAAATTTAAAAAGTAGATATGACTTATTTCGTATAGAAATAGTAGAATTGTTGTACTTGATTCACTTTATTTAATTATTAACGATATCTGTAAAAAATACACCTTGTACATGTAACTAAAATCCTAAAGTTCACCTTTACTTTTTGATGTTCATTTAAAATAGATATTTGTAATTTAAAAAAAAAAAATGATAAATTAATTTCCGTTCTCAGTATGAAAGCGTAGCCTTCTAATTGGTTTGCAATTTCCATTTGAATTTATTGGCTTTTTTGTTCAGTATAATTTTATGTGAAGCAACATGCAGTCACAGCAAAGAACTACAAAGTAATTCTTCACCCAGGGAGTGTCATAATAATTTCAATTTCATTTAATTTGTTTCTTGTTAGATGGCAGGTAATCAACAGACCCACTTTTGGTGGTAAAATACTTGAATGGTTAGTTAACAAACTCATATGGACATGGAATATGGAGATTTTTAAGCTTGAAACCCTGACCTAAATTGTTGCTAAAATTAAAAAAAATTCTTGGCGAAATAAATTTATGTTTGTTTATTTATTTATTTCGTAGCCAGTCAAGGGGAAAGAAAAAAACTTTTCAAAATTTCATAAGAATTGTTTGCAAAATAAAAGAATTGAAGCGAAAAGGTCATAACAGGAATTATTTACTCCCTCTCATCTATAAAGTTTCACAAATATTTTGAGTTCACCTTTTGTAGATTTTGGCATCAATTGATTGTTCTAAAGGTCATATTTTTTGTTTTTATTATTTAACCCACCATCAAAAAAGATGGGTATATTGATTTTGTCACACCGTTTGTAACATAAAAATATTTGTCGCCTTCCCACATTAATATATGGGGGATTTCATGTCAAGTAAACCAACTTTTGAAACCGATGTCGTCCGATCGGAATGAAATTTGCACCAAGGTTAGTCCTATTGGATAGTAATTTAGAAAAATTTTGAAAAAAAACGTCAACATTTTTTTTTTCTGATTTTGCCAATATTGGTTCCCAATAAGATTCTAAGACGATCTAGCTATGTCTCTCTGTCTGTTGAAAACACGATAGGGCACAAATGACAGGAGCTAGCTGGCTGAAATTTCCCACAAATACTCTCTGTTGATAAGGTTTGTTTGGTATTGGGTAATAAAGAAGTGGCCATTTAAAATCCGTACGGATTAAATCGAGCATAACTTTTAAATGAAACAACGTATGTTAACATTTTATACATGAAATTAAAGGTAATTTATTAAGCTTTTAAAAATATATAACTGTAGGTTTATGTGTCTTTATTGCAAATAAATTTTCTGGGACAACTTTTCTTCCAACTTCTACCGTTATTCCAGCATATTTAATATTATTCTCATTATACCACTTCATTTAAAGGAAATAAACAAACGTTTTGAAAAGGTTAAAACGTAACAATATATTTTGGAAAAAAAGACAAAATCCCCTATCCGTTGATATACATATAACAAGTCTACCTTGTATTTTTTATGTGACAATTAATTGGGGAAAGCTTAACCCCTTGTGGACCAAGGCTTTAAATCGTTGAAAAAGTTTAATTTTTTTAATAAATATTGAAAATAAGGACTTTAGGAAGTTATTTACAAAATTTTAACTTTGTGGAGGACCTGCAAGGAACCGAAAGGGACATGCAAGGATACGAAAGAGACCTGGTACCGTTAGGTCAGCATCAGTCAGAAGATAAAAAAAAACTCATCGATTTTTATTTAAATTTTATTAATATATTGATTAGTTTTGTAACTTTTATACAATTTTCTATTACAACTCGATTTTATGGTATTTTACGAAACAGTATTTTTTACCATTGCAACATAAATAACCATCTCAATGAGAACATGAAATAATTCATCGTTATTCTGGGTAAGCGAGTTTGCCAAAAAAGTCGATAAAAGTCGACTTTTTAGATTGTTAAAAAAAAATATTGCACTTGCATTTTTAGTAGTGTATGCTAATATATGTAAATAATAAATAAATAAATGTTTATAAAATAAAGCTTTTTTCTACACAAAATTCTTACAACATTATTCTAACTATTATCGCCTAGATAAATTTCATTTTTATTGCTAAACATTACAAAAGGCGCATCAATAAATGTAGAAACCATGTATTTTTTACAAGAAATGGTTGAAAAAAGTCGGTAATTTGAATAGTCGAAAAAAGTCGATTAACTAAAAAGTCGAAAGTTCGAAAAGTCGACTTTTCATAAACTACCAAAAGTCGAAAGTTCGAAAAGTCGACTTTTTAAAAAACGGTAATTTGAATAGTCGAAAAAAGTCGATTAACTAAAAAGTCGAAAGTTCGAAAAGTCGACTTTTCATAAACTACCAAAAGTCGAAAGTTCGAAAAGTCGTCTTTTTAAAAAACGGAAAAAGTCCGACCTGTCGACTTTTTGTTTCAGCTATAGAACCCTACTCTGATCAACTCACTAACGACTGCAACCTCTGCCACTATTTATAACACTGCCATCTGTACTCTAGATTTCTCTTTAACTGTCTAGAGGTTTTTAATACATACGCCATCTGTGGTGTACTTTCTACAATGTTCTTTAACTGAATATTCGCAGCAAACAGCGTTGCCAACTTACGATCAATGGTCAACTGAAAGCTTTTATTTCAATGTTAATAATGCCCACAGATATGTTACAGTTTGCTATTACAGCACTGTTATTTGAAAGCATTAGGCTACTTTTAAATCAGCCGCTATAATCGTTATATTTGAATTCAAGTACAATTTCGTAACAATATATAACAATTAAAAAATTCAGGGAATACTTTTTTGAAAAATATAACAAAAATGCTTTTTAATGTGTTTTTGCGATGATATAAATTTTGCAAATTGAAAGTAAATTTTTATTTATGATTATTTTTTAATGAAATTTTAGAGATACATATATAAATTTTTCTATTGAAAGTGCATAAATGAAAACAAATGGGATTTTTTAGTTTTTTTGTCTATAATATCCATACCAGGGCGGGGACATCGGACACTTGAATTTTACATAAAAAATAGGAGTTCTTTGAATGGACCTGGTTCCCTCGGTAAAAACAATTTTCATTTTTTTTTTATTTAAAATATTTGATGAAAAGTTAGCTTTTCGAAAAGTATAAATTCCTTATACATCGTCTTAGAAATTGTTGGCGATAACATAAAAAGAAAAAAGTACTTTTTTCCCAAAAAATTAGCGAAAATCGCCTTTTTAAAATTTTTTAAATTCAAATGCATATAACTTTGGACTTAATCATTATTTTTGAACAATGAAAATTGGAGAAAATCGGGAAATACTTGGATCCGTTGTTATTAAAAAACTGTAGTAGGGTGGGTAAAAATTCTTAAAATTTAATTTTAAAATGCGAATATGTCCTAAGCATTAAGAGATAATTGAAGCTACGACAAGGTTTTTTGTAGTGCTCGATGAGTAGAATCTATATATATAATTTGCTCGAAATTGGAACACATTTCATTCAAACCGGGCTAACCGTTTAGATGTTACAGCTTTATTTCCCTCTTTTTTTCTATTCTACTGTGTTACGTTTTCTTTTACAATAGTAAATAATTTTTCAACATCTGATTGATTGTCGACGGTATTTCCATATTGAAATAGCTAAATTCAGTATAAATTCAGTTTGATTTTGTGGATTTACGTCAAAGCTAATGCGGATTAGGATGGGGATAATCTACATGTTAATTTGAATTAAGACTGCTAATGCAAATTAACTCTGTCGTCTGTCTACGCTATAACATAGTGTTTGCATCTTTCTTAACCGAAAACAATTTGTTCTCCATCAAACATTCTTCATCTAAAATTTCTTTTCACTCAAAAAATGTCATGAAATAGCGGAATGGCTCTCACTAGTCCCCATTCCAAATACGAGCCCTTGTTAATACAAATGAACTTAAAACATCTATCACGAGCTACCGAATAATTTCCAACATACATATAAAGTTTTTAAACCACTGTGCAGTGCTATATAAGATTCATTATAGAAAGAAAAGCACTTTTTACATCCACATCCACATTTATTCTAAAATAATAATTCATGCACAATCAAAATAAATACAAATCAAACAATAATATTTAACAGATTTGCGTTTGCTACAAAAAAAAAAGTAAAACACATTTTCACATTTTCTTCGTGTACCTAAATAAACATTAAAAGTTTTAGCTTGAAAAATTGTGTGCATTGTTAAGTGTATTTTTTATAAAAACTTGGCTAATGACGAATTTGCAGAAACATGTATATGAAAATAAACACTTTTATTGAACAAAATCTGCAACAACATGTTTACAGGAAAAATTGTTCAGCAAGATGTTTGATGGAAAAATGTTGCTACAACATTTCTTTCTATAAAACTGTTGCTGCAACATTTTCCAATCTATTGTTACGAGCAACTTTGGATGGTTGGCTGACTGTAAGGGTTTAAAAATTCTATAAATTTCCAAAAATATAATTAAATTTGTATAAACAATAAAATAAATACATATGTACATTAGGCATATAACTAATTTTTGCGAAATTTTTGGCATACCACCACGTGATGGCCAATGTTGTATAAGTAATGAAAATCATTTTTTTAGGTCATTTGGAATCAAAAACATCACGCACCAACACCAATTTCTAAAATAAACCAAACTTTTTTTTCTCTGAAAAATTATGTAAATAATTTCGTTATTTTTTTTGCGTGTGTGTGTGGGATACTTCCCTTATTTAAAAATTATCTTTTGAAGTCTGTCCGCAGTTATTATTAAAATAAAATATATGGTATTTCAAAATAATTGAAAATATTTCATGAAAAACTTTATTGCGTTTGGTGCGTGAACTTTTTTAACAACCGCAAAAAAATAACACCGTGATTTTTTATATTTTTTAATGCTCTATTCGACTATGCTATGCCCATTTGTATATTTGCAAAAATTGTCAATAGTTATATCCCTAATGTACATATGTAGCCAAAAACATCTAGCAAATCATAACAATGCCAAAGATCGACAGCTACAAATAGAATTTCAATTTAATGTGGAAATAAAACAAAATATTTTGATAGAAATTATTGTATTTTAAAAGGTGTATTTTTGGAAGATTATTCTACGAATACAAAGTAAACCGTATAAAGATAAACATGTCAGTCAGTGGGGGATATTGAAATTATATGTGGCGAGAGTTAGAAAGATAACGTCTATATCGTCCATCTATTGTGGAATCGACTTTTTATTACAACACTCAGCAATCATAAATATTTCGTAATAATCAATCATTTCTACAAACATACATATGTATGTATGTACATTAGAGTGCTCCAAGATTGTATGGACGAAAAAAACTTTCTAGGTACAGGCCGTCCCCCCCTCTAGAATTGTTCTATGTATTGTAGAAACACGTTGTGTAAAATATTAGGATGATAGGATAACGTTAACTGGTGGCGCAACGACGCTGAAGTTTTGAGGTGCATTTACAAGGGGAAAATATGGAATTTTTTCAGTTTTTGTAAAAATTTTGCCATTAAATAATGACTTTTACAATTTAATTTAAAAGAATCGAAATGTGTACGTAATTGTCATTATAATAAGATATAAAAGACAAAACTTGGTCAAAAAATGTTAAAGTTATTAAAAAATCGCCAGGCCATTAACGTGTCTCAGGCGACTAGAACAAGAAATTTATGAACAAAATTAACATATTTTGAGAAATATTAAAATAAAAGCTAATTTTTACTTAAAATATATCCATATTTACTTGTATATGAGTTTTTGTCCTCGTAGGATACCGTTAACCTATTCGCAGGTATGACCAAAAAAATAAAATTTTTTTAACGGCAGTTTCAAAACTCCAATTTAAAATTTTTAAAAATTTTGTTAAACAAATTTCAGAATTTTTTGATCATCACATGGGGATTTATTGACAACATAATAGGGAATAAAAATGTGAAAAAAGTATGTCAATACCTCCTATAGTTTTTCCGTACCTGCGATATACATTTTGCGATTTTCGAGAAAAACTAATTTTTTGGCCATATTTTGGGGAATGACCAGAATTTCCTTACTGTAATGATTTTTAAGTAAAAGCTATTCAGAATAATATAGTCCAGGTAATTTTAAATATATTCTGAAAGTTTTACTAAAATCGGAAAACTTTAACCCTTAAATCGTGAAGGTCAAAGTTCAATTTTTTCAATATTTGGAATTTCTCATGGAAAGATAGCGAAATATTATATATTTTTGGGCCGATTTTGATGAAACTTAAGAAAAATATAAAATGAAGTCTAGTATTCACAATAACAGTACAAAAATGGAAATTAACCCTTAATAGCACTTGGGGTCCAAATGACCCTCAACTTTTAAAATCACAAAAAACACATTCATTTTGACCCCAAGTACTCTTAAGGGTTAATTTACATTTTTGTACTGTTATTGTGAATACTAGACTTCATTTTATATTTGTCTTAAGTTTCATCAAAATCGGCCCAAAAATATATAATATTTCGCTATCTTTCCATGAGAAATTCCAAATATTGAAAAAATTGACCTTTGACCTTCACGATTTAAGGGTTAAAGTTTTCCGATTTTAGTAAAACTTTCAGACTATATTTAAAATTACCTGGACTATATTATTCTGAATAGCTTTTACTTAAAAATCATTACAGTAAGGAAATTCTGGTCATTCCCCAAAATATGGCCAAAAAATTAGTTTTTCTCGAAAATCGCAAAATGTATATCGCAGGTACGGAAAAACTATAGGAGGTATTGACATACTTTTTTCACATTTTTATTCCCTATTATGTTGTCAATAAATCCCCATGTGATGATCAAAAAATTCTGAAATTTGTTTAACAAAATTTTTAAAAATTTTAAATTGGAGTTTTGAAACTGCCGTTAAAAAAATTCAATTTTTTTTGTCATACCTGCGAATAGGTTAACGGTATCCTACGAGGACAAAAACTCATATACAAGTAAATATGGATATATTTTAAGTAAAAATAAGCTTTTATTTTAATATTTCTCAAAATATGTTAATTTTGTTCATAAATTTCTTGTTCTAGTGGCCTGAGACACGTTAATGGCCTGGCGATTTTTTAATAACTTTAACATTTTTTGACCAATTTTTGTCTTTTATATCTTATTATAATGACAATTACGTACACATTTCGATTCTTTTAAATTAAATTGTAAAAGTCATTATTTAATGGCAAAATTTTTACAAAAACTGAAAAAATTCCATATTTTCCCCTTGTAAATGCACCTCAAAACTTCAGCGTCGTTGCGCCACCAGTTAACGTTATCCTATCATCCTAATATTTTACACAATGTGTTTCTACAATACATAGAACAATTCTAGAGGGGGGGACGGTCAAAATTCGCAATTTTATTTTTTTGGAGCACTCTAATGTACATATACATATATACAATCATTTAATTGAAAGCATGATTGTATTTACATTCGTATATCTACATATTTGTAAAATATCTGTAATTATTTAATTTTTGTGAAAGTTGAATATGTATGTATGTATGTATGTATGTATGTATGTATGTATGTATGTATGTATGTATGTATGTATGTATGTATGTATGTATGTATGTATGTATGTATGTATGTATGTATGTATGTATGTATGTATGTATGTATGTATGTATGTATGTATGTATGTATGTATGTATGTATGTATGTATGTATGTATGTATGTATGTATGTATGTATGTATGTATGTATGTATGTATGTATGTATGTATGTATGTATGTATGTATGTATGTATGTATGTATGTATGTATGTATGTATGTATGTATGTATGTATGTATGTATGTATGTATGTATGTATGTATGTATGTATGTATGTATGTATGTATGTATGTATGTATGTATGTATGTATGTATGTATGTATGTATGTATGTATGTATGTATGTATGTATGTATGTATGTATGTATGTATGTATGTATGTATGTATGTATGTATGTATGTATGTATGTATGTATGTATGTATGTATGTATGTATGTATGTATGTATGTATGTATGTATGTATGTATGTATGTATGTATGTATGTATGTATGTATGTATGTATGTATGTATGTATGTATGTATGTATGTATGTATGTATGTATGTATGTATGTATGTATGTATGTATGTATGTATGTATGTATGTATGTATGTATGTATGTATGTATGTATGTATGTATGTATGTATGTATGTATGTATGTATGTATGTATGTATGTATGTATGTATGTATGTATGTATGTATGTATGTATGTATGTATGTATGTATGTATGTATGTATGTATGTATGTATGTATGTATGTATGTATGTATGTATGTATGTATGTATGTATGTATGTATGTATGTATGTATGTATGTATGTATGTATGTATGTATGTATGTATGTATGTATGTATGTATGTATGTATGTATGTATGTATGTATGTATGTATGTATGTATGTATGTATGTATGTATGTATGTATGTATGTATGTATGTATGTATGTATGTATGTATGTATGTATGTATGTATGTATGTATGTATGTATGTATGTATGTATGTATGTATGTATGTATGTATGTATGTATGTATGTATGTATGTATGTATGTATGTATGTATGTATGTATGTATGTATGTATGTATGTATGTATGTATGTATGTATGTATGTATGTATGTATGTATGTATGTATGTATGTATGTATGTATGTATGTATGTATGTATGTATGTATGTATGTATGTATGTATGTATGTATGTATGTATGTATGTATGTATGTATGTATGTATGTATGTATGTATGTATGTATGTATGTATGTATGTATGTATGTATGTATGTATGTATGTATGTATGTATGTATGTATGTATGTATGTATGTATGTATGTATGTATGTATGTATGTATGTATGTATGTATGTATGTATGTATGTATGTATGTATGTATGTATGTATGTATGTATGTATGTATGTATGTATGTATGTATGTATGTATGTATGTATGTATGTATGTATGTATGTATGTATGTATGTATGTATGTATGTATGTATGTATGTATGTATGTATGTATGTATGTATGTATGTATGTATGTATGTATGTATGTATGTATGTATGTATGTATGTATGTATGTATGTATGTATGTATGTATGTATGTATGTATGTATGTATGTATGTATGTATGTATGTATGTATGTATGTATGTATGTATGTATGTATGTATGTATGTATGTATGTATGTATGTATGTATGTATGTATGTATGTATGTATGTATGTATGTATGTATGTATGTATGTATGTATGTATGTATGTATGTATGTATGTATGTATGTATGTATGTATGTATGTATGTATGTATGTATGTATGTATGTATGTATGTATGTATGTATGTATGTATGTATGTATGTATGTATGTATGTATGTATGTATGTATGTATGTATGTATGTATGTATGTATGTATGTATGTATGTATGTATGTATGTATGTATGTATGTATGTATGTATGTATGTATGTATGTATGTATGTATGTATGTATGTATGTATGTATGTATGTATGTATGTATGTATGTATGTATGTATGTATGTATGTATGTATGTATGTATGTATGTATGTATGTATGTATGTATGTATGTATGTATGTATGTATGTATGTATGTATGTATGTATGTATGTATGTATGTATGTATGTATGTATGTATGTATGTATGTATGTATGTATGTATGTATGTATGTATGTATGTATGTATGTATGTATGTATGTATGTATGTATGTATGTATGTATGTATGTATGTATGTATGTATGTATGTATGTATGTATGTATGTATGTATGTATGTATGTATGTATGTATGTATGTATGTATGTATGTATGTATGTATGTATGTATGTATGTATGTATGTATGTATGTATGTATGTATGTATGTATGTATGTATGTATGTATGTATGTATGTATGTATGTATGTATGTATGTATGTATGTATGTATGTATGTATGTATGTATGTATGTATGTATGTATGTATGTATGTATGTATGTATGTATGTATGTATGTATGTATGTATGTATGTATGTATGTATGTATGTATGTATGTATGTATGTATGTATGTATGTATGTATGTATGTATGTATGTATGTATGTATGTATGTATGTATGTATGTATGTATGTATGTATGTATGTATGTATGTATGTATGTATGTATGTATGTATGTATGTATGTATGTATGTATGTATGTATGTATGTATGTATGTATGTATGTATGTATGTATGTATGTATGTATGTATGTATGTATGTATGTATGTATGTATGTATGTATGTATGTATGTATGTATGTATGTATGTATGTATGTATGTATGTATGTATGTATGTATGTATGTATGTATGTATGTATGTATGTATGTATGTATGTATGTATGTATGTATGTATGTATGTATGTATGTATGTATGTATGTATGTATGTATGTATGTATGTATGTATGTATGTATGTATGTATGTATGTATGTATGTATGTATGTATGTATGTATGTATGTATGTATGTATGTATGTATGTATGTATGTATGTATGTATGTATGTATGTATGTATGTATGTATGTATGTATGTATGTATGTATGTATGTATGTATGTATATATTTAAGCTGTTCTCGATTTATTCGATTCCTTTGATTTTCATTTAAATTTTTATAATCAAACGTCCAATATTTTCCATGTGTTCTTTTTCTAATTTGTAATTTGTTTAATATTTTCTTGTTGTTTTTATTGTAGTGGTTTTTTATATCTTAATTTTCAACAAATTAATTGTTCGTATATGTACATACATAGATACATATGTATGTATTTATATAATAAAACTACATGATAAAACTAGTCTTTAGGTTTTTCAGTTTGTTTGCGACTTTCAATAATTATAATTTCTCTCATGTGTATGTTTAAATCTTTTTAAATATTTCAAATATTATATAATGTTCTGAAGAATGAGTATTTACCTAAATAACAGAAATATCACAAACCCATCGTTTTATTTTACTTACTACCCAGTATGCAACATTTCGAGTCAGTTCTTTTTATCGAACTTATTTCGAATTAAAATCGAAAATGTGAATTTATTATGATGCTCTTCTATCCAATCTACATTTTTATGGAATATCGTATTTTAATATTTTTAACACGAAAAATGGATCGAAGACGTCTTAAAAGAAAAGCGCAGCCAATTATTGATGTTGTTTTTGACAATTCGAATCTTCAAAATCAGCAAACATCAGAAATATGTGCAGAGTTTATTGCATTAGAAAATGAGAATACATCTAACGCAACATTATTGGATAATAATAAAGGTATGGAATATACATTATTTCAAGAATAAATTGCTCGATGGTATAAAGTATACGAAATTGTTCATATATTTAATCGAAATCGAATCATTTTAGAACATTTTTAATACCGAAAAAGGTATAGTATATCGATAAAAATTAGAATCAGAATAATAAACGATTTTCGACTCTTTATCTCTCTGCCTCTACTTAGGAAAACACGCACATTCTCGACATTATATCGCAGTCGATATCGATAAAATTTTACGAAAAAATTATTCATTTTCGATATAACTTCGAATCATTTTGCGTACTGGGTAATAATTAAACCAACCATTCAAATAATTTGTTTATTTCTAAGGGTATCAACGAATCTACAGTTTAGGTGTTTTTTTGGCAGAATTCTGGTAATGCAGAGTATAAGGACCTCACATTACCATGTAATGCTGGAGATAACTAGAAAGAAAAAGTTATTATTGGGTATATAATAGGGTATTCAATAGATTAACCGTTAATCGGTTAACCGATTAATTTTGTACGGTTAACTGTTCGAATAATTTGAAATTGCCGATTTTCAAATAACAAATAAACCGATTAATTTGTGTCGATTAACCGAAATTCCTTTTTTTTGCACTTTAAATTTGTTTGTATTTATTTTTCCGTTTCAATTCATATACAAATTTCAAATTAAAATTAGATATTTTTGAACATCCAATAAACATGATTATTATGTATAACAACTGACATATTTAATTTACATGTATTTGAAACTTTGTTTGTATTTACATCCCAGTATGTAAAATGATTCGAAGTTATATCGAAAGTGAATCATTTTTTCGTAAAATTTTATCGATATCGACTTCGATATAATGTCGATAATGTGCGTGTTTTCCTAAGTAGAGTGCAGAGCGATAAAGAGTCGAAAATCGTTTATTATTCTGATTCTAATTTTTATCGATATACTATACCTTTTTCGGTATTAGAAATGTTCTAAAATGATTCGATTTCGATTAAATATATGAACAATTCCGTATACTTTATACCATCGAGCAATTTCTTCTTGAAATAATGCATATTCAATACCTTTATTATTATCCAATAATGTTGCGTTAGATGTGTTTTCATTTTCAAATGCAATAAACTCTGCACATATGTATTTCTAATGTTTGCTGATTTTGAAGATTCGAATTGTCAAAAACAACATCAATAATTGGCTGCGCTTTTCTTTTAAGACGTCTTCGATCCATTTTTCGTGTTAAACTATATTTTTATGAATATGTTATTGATAGGATAATAAATAAAATTTTATTTTCTCACAAATTGACAAAAGAATAATATGTATGTATATGAATTTGTCAATTTGTGAAAAAATTAAATTTGACATTAAAAAAAAACTCGAACATTATTCACCATTTCTATAAAATATTAAAATACGATATTCTAAAAAATGTAGATTGGATAGAGCATCATAATAAATTCATATTTTCGATTTTAATTCGAAATAAGTTCGATAAAAAGAACTGACTCGAAATGTTGCATACTGGGATGTATAGACGAAACTTTTTTTGAAATGAGTCTTTTATCATAACTAAACGAAACTATTAAATTAATCAAAATCTAAAACAATCCAAAAAGGAATATTCTTTATCATGCTTTTGATTTCTCCAACGTATACAATCAGCGAGAGAGTTTTTTCCAAGAAAAGTTGTATTAAATCTAAAGAAAAAATCGTTTAAATTATATTCTTTTTATAAAACATTATTTCAGAAGATCTCACTAAAACCCTAACAAACTGCAACAACGTCATAATTCAAAAAAGTCGTTTCGAGAAAAACGTCTTTGAATATATTATGACATTTTACTATTTCTTAAATAAATTTTCAACAAATCATGAGATTTCAGAAATATAAATAGTAGATGTTAATATCTTTCTAATCAAAAATGATCTCAAATGCCTTATTTGCTGTTTTTTATATTTTTGTACACAAAATTCGTTGTTGTATTTTCAATTTAAAATGAAAATAGAAATTATTCGGTTAATCGAATAATTTTAAATTAACCGATTATTAACCGAATAAATCTAAACCTCGATTAATTATTTGCTCGATTAACCGATTAAACCAGAAACCCGATTAATTGAATACCCTAGTATATAAGTTATAAAACAAATTGCGGTATATTTTCGTAGGATTTTTGATAGTGAAGGGAGTAAATTATTCCACCCTGCCGAATGTATCACTTATTTTGTTTATATTTCAATTTAACCGCGCGCCAGGTGATTATTATTGACCTTGTTTAAACACTACACCAACAGCAAAAACCAAACACACACTTAAATAAAACAATTAATAGAAATTTTTAAATTAAGACAATATTTTATTTTATTTCTAAACATTTTCTAACAACCAGAAGACTTAGTATCTACTTGTACTAGTAAGTTTTGTGGTCATGTCTTATTTTTATTTAATTTAAACAAAAATTGGAATATATATTTTTGGAAATACATATTTGAATACCTACAATTATGTTTGTTTAGAAAGATCATTATAAATTACTTTAAATTGTGATGATTTCTTTTTTTCAATTGTGGTATCATTTTGTACATGTTTTACTTATTTTTATTGCACTCATGTGTTGACTAATTAAGTATTTATTGAAATTTAAATAAATTAAGTTTTTGTAATTTGAACTGCATCACCTGTTTGTATTTTTAAATTTACATATTAAAGACCACACATGCATATGTATGTATATGGGTATTTCCATGTCATCGTACGCCTATAGAGTGGAATAGCTTTTGCAAAAATAAGTGTAACTGAACAATTATCTATATATGTACAATAGATTTCGTTTGTGACCAGGTCACGTCATTTGATTTGCGTCCTTTGTTTCGGAAAATTTTCACTCATTGTGGTGGTTCAACGCACGTAGAGCAAAAACGGTTGAATATGTTGCAAATCTGATTTCACTAGTCGATTGTTCATCAAAAATTAATACAATTGATGTTTTTTTGAATCCTTAAAAATAGTTCCAAAAACCCACAACAGGGGGCGTTCTTCTTAATTATAACACTATAGATACTTGTTTCAGTCGTGGTTGACATATTCATGGAATTGCCCATATGCGTATAAGTACAAATGTTGGAGATTGATAATGTAAGCAATTCGTAACATTGTCTATACATTTAATTTAAACTACAATTTACTTGACAGTAGTAAATTATTTAAGTATCCATTTAAGTTTTATTATCTTGTAAGAGATTTTAGTGGATTTTTGCACAAATTTATTGCATTTACAAAGATTTAAATGTAATAAATTTTAATATAAAATTGTATTTTCCTGTTCTGTTCTCTGTATCACAAAAGTAAAATTACTTTTGTAGTAATAACACCAAAGATCGAACATTTCCATTTTATCATAGAAAAAAATCAGAAAGCATACAATGTTATTAAAATCTAGTTGAAAATGATCAAAACGGTGTTCTTGACGTTGTTCTGCGATATTTTCTTGTGCTTGTACTAAATCCTCGCAAATTTTAAATTTTTGAATATTTCAGGATTCTAAATTAACGAAATATTGTCAAATGCTACAATTTACATTTCCTAAAACCGGCTAACCGTCATAAAAAACAGGTTTGTCAAAAAAACGAAAATATAATGAAAACCGATACTGGTCAAGTTTATAATGATGAAAACTGGGGTTAAGCTACGTTTCCGCATACACCGTAATCGGCATCGAAAACGAAATTCCATACATTTGCACCGAAAAAAAGCAACGAAAATTGGGAACGAAACGGCACCGATCAGTAACGAAAAACCTGTCATTTGGGGCCGCAACGAAAACAACTTCAAGTAGGTTGTTTTTGGTGCTGTAGGAACGAAATTATTTTAATTATTTTTTTATTTCAAATTTAAAGAAAAAAAATAAATTTTCTTTATTGGAAGAGGAAAAAATAATGATTTCGTCAAAAATAATGAAATTCTATTTAATGTGCGACATCCAAAATTAAAAAAAAATATTTCTTTTCAGTTTTATGCCGCAACGCACCCAACTGAAACGAAAACAATTCAGAAACGAGACGGTGACGAACACCAACGTTTTTCAGTTTCAGTTTTCGTTATCGGCACCGATAACGGTGTATGCGGAAACCCAGCTTTATCCGGTTTTCGGTTTTGGATACTCTAGTATCTACGTAATTTAAGAAGCTTACGATTGTCAACAATACAGTAGTAGCACGGTGATGTCATTGGAGACATGTACATACCACAACTGCTTATAAATATGTCACTAAAGCTTATTACAAGTTATAAGTAACGCGGGCTGTATATAGTAGTCATTGAAAAGTAAGTTATTGAGTAAATGCATATATATATCAATCGTAACTAGATTTAATGAAAAACTCACTGATTTCACTATAACAAAGCTGTTTTTATTCTTTGTTGGGAATGACTTGATCAAAAATTCAATTCTCTATCCCACTATACACAGTGGGGGAAATTAAAAATAAATTGAAAATAAATGTGTAATTGTATCGTAATTTAAGTGGGTACAGTGTTCTTCAAAATCTGGACAATAGAAAAGTTTTATCCGAGTTTATGTTTTGAATTTGGGCTTTATATACCAACAGGCAGCGGGATCACAAAGCCCCAAAATAAGGCACCTCCAATATATACAAACTTGAAAACAATGTAAACTTTATTATTTCAATAATATTTTGATTCGCTATTAGCAAGTATTCGAACGGTAGGTCAAAAATAATTCATAATTGTTATAATTTACGATATTTCTTTAGACCTTTAGACATATTTGATAAAAAAAAAAACAGAAAATTTACATAGTTTGCAATAATGCATATAACCTGTGTGTCCTACTTTGAAGTATTAAGTATATATGTATGTACCCAAGCAAGTTTTATTAAAATCGAACAATCATTTAAGAAATTACAGATGTATGTACCCATGCAAGTTTTATTAAAATCGAACAATCATTTAAGAAATTACAGATTTATTTAATTTTTTTCAAATTCATGGTGGCATTTTGTTTACATTATTCAGTTGGAATATAATATTTTTATATGTATGATTAAATATGTTTATAATTTTCCAAACATTTACCTTTAATTTTGTAAACAGCTGTCAAAATGACTAGACTTATAATCATTACTTTCATGTTTGATGTAGTTTTTTGTTCTTTTTTTTATTTATAGGATTGTTGTTTACACTTGTTCTTTCTTATACAAATATGAAATTATTCAGCAACACTCTTCAATAATACTCAGAACAGAGATTGACACCTGAGATAATCGAACCAACTCTGGCAAAGTTTCAAAAATGTTTCAAAATTGTATGTGTACCAACACAATTCTCAATAATTGTCCATTAAGTGTCAAATGTAATGGACAAATAATAACAGTTTGTAAACATGCAACGTTTAACGCAACAAATTATTTATATTTTATTCTTGTAATATTTTTAGTAAATTACTAAAAAAAAGTTTATATATTTCACTTAAATTTGTTTATTGTTTTTTTAGTTAAACAAATTTAGTTTGTTTTCGATTTAATTTCAAATATTACGATGCAGACAGCAAGTGAATTGTAGAGCAACTGATTGTAAAAGCCATCACTGATGGCGGAAGAAGCTCAAACGAATAGAAATAAAGAAACTTATTTCGTACGATTTTCCCATTCGTTTTTTTTTATATGCATGACGTATGTTTTTGCTGTATGTGGCATGAATATTGAAAAAACCCTTCGTGTGTGTGTGTTTGTTTGTTTTTGGCTTGGCAGCTTGTGGAAAGAGGCGGAAGATGCGTAAAAAAGTTTTCTAAATTTCTATTACTGTCATTCTAATACACAATTTTACTCTGCTGCTGCCACTCCCAGCAGTTCTAGGAGACAGTACCGAACTAGTGATTTTACCCATCATTTAGGGTGGGAGCTAGTTACTTCAATAGCCACGTGGCTAGTCATTTTAACACGGGCATGTCCTAGGCACAGGGTCAATTGTCTCTTTTTGATTACAATGGGACTGTCTAATAGCTGGTCCAAAATAGGCAACGCATTGGATTAACATACTGGTTACATAGCGTCAGTTACCTTGCTAGCTTTGTAACTGGTTACTTGATCAGGTACTTGACTAGTTATTTTAACACGTGCATGTCCTAAGCAGGGGGTCAATTGACCCTTTTGATTACAATGTGAATATCGGATAGCTGATCGAAAGTAGTCATCGCTTCTGGTGGGTAAAATAAAGTGCAGTACAAAAAAAATTTGAAGTGACTTCATGCTATGTTACATGGGATATCAGTATACTTAAGCAAAAATAAAAATAAACTGTATGAGAATTATATTAACACAATTTGTATAAAACCAGTTTGTACGAATAACTCACAAAACGTTTAAAGTGACTACACTCTAGATTACTTAGAGACAATTGTCTGCACGCTAGATTACTTGGGATGCATAAAGTAACCAATTGTCTTCTCTCTGCACTACAAAGTGCACACACGTGTCAAATGACCAAAATATATAAAATGGAGTCAGCCAATTGATAAGACATTTGTGACAATTACTGTCTTTAAGGGACACATTGACTACTTGCCTAACTGCTGGGCTGCTACTCTTACTACTTATACTACTACATCCCATTATGAAAATGGTTTTCAGTTACTAACTACAAATACATAAATATTGTCCAAAAAGGACTTTCAAGCTTGTGTGTGTGGAAAACAGAA
The DNA here is from genome assembly GCF_958450345.1 of Calliphora vicina. NCBI lineage: Eukaryota > Metazoa > Arthropoda > Insecta > Diptera > Calliphoridae > Calliphora > Calliphora vicina. Next base: position 633,515 of record NC_088781.1, read on the forward strand.
CAAAAGCTTCAAGGATTAATTTTGGCGCCAAATGGTCGTCTAGTAAGTTAGAGTGTGTATATCAAGTAGCCATTTAGACGCCCATTACGTCTAAGAAAAAAATGATGCCGTTTAATCGATTAATGGAGATTAAAATGTTAATATATTTTAAAATGCAAAGTAATACTAGACTAAATATTGTAATATTTCTATACAACTAAGTATTTCTAGATTTCTTTACAAGAATTTCTTACATGAATTTGGTTTTCTTCAATATGTATAAACAATTTATCTTTTTTTTTGCGTATGTATGATGTATTTCTCTATATTCGTGAATTAAAAAGCTTTTTTTGTACTTTGTGTATAAAGCTTTTCCATATCCGCTGTTAGAAATGCTTTCAAATTATAAGTTTGAGAACGACTGTTGCCATGGTTGTGGTCTGTAATAATCAATCTTTTGCAAGGTTTTAATCGGAAATACCGTTAATTCTAAAATACAGTTTTTTTAAATTTAAATTTAATCAATTAAAGAAATGTATGTATGTTACAAAAGTCATCAGAGCTCCACATCAATAATCCTTCTATTCCATCAATATTCTTCCTTATTTCCATAAACTGCCCGATTTTAGCTTAAGAAGATGAAATAATAGCTGTAAGAAATACTCGTAATTTCCGTATCTTATATTGTTTACCAGATTACATATGAGGCTAGTTTCTAGTTAGTTCGAAAGACTAGATGTCGCAAATTAGATTTCTGCAAGGGATTCTGTTTGATTACCACCAATTTGATATTCTTCATTCCGCTGGACAAATTATGTTTGAATTAAATATGCTTTTGTATTGAAAGGAAAATATACATACATATATATTTATGTACGTGACTCTCATAAATTAATATCGGGTTGGATAGCCCTTATTTTTTATAACCTCAGAAATACGTTTTGGCATGTTATAAATAATTTTTTCCAAGTAATCAACACTGATTCTTCATGCAGTAGGGTGCCAGACGGCCTGGAATGGCCTGGATTGTACAGTTTTTTGTGTCTTGCCCAGTTTCCAGCTAAAACACAATTTGTCCAGTTCTTTCATTTTGCAAAGAGGTAAAAATACCTCTTCAAAACGCTTGTCGAAAAGTCACATGGGAATTTGTTATAATGATGATGGAGCATATATGGATGAATGTTTGTCAGAGGCATATTTGTATTTTATGTATAACGTAATGCATGAATTTAGCCCTATTTACTATATAGAACTGTACGGTTATAATATGGAAGCAAAGTTGTAACTATTTCAAAAAAAGATTTCATCTCTCGAAACAAAAATTTTACAATTAGAAGCAAATCAATTTTTAACCCTCCGTTAGTCGCAATAATTTTCAATTGAGATTTGTCGCAATGTATCAAATTGATATCAATAAAGAAGAAGCCGTGTTTGAATATAATCTCTTCACTTTTTATTTCGTAAACATAAAAACAATATTAAATTCAAAGTATTTACTAGAGTAATCAAAATAAAATTTCAGTAACAAAAATATATTTTTATCAAAAAATAGCTTCAAAATTAGGGCAATTTTGTTTTGGCTTATTGTTTGTTTAAATGATCATAGTAATCCAATTTAAGTTTTTACAGAAAGAAAAATTGACCACTCCAATTTTTTTTCGATATATCTAAAATCGCAGGACGCCTGGACCGATTTAACTAATTTTTTTTAATGTTCGCAATACATAGTCCGCAAAAGTTTTTACATAAATAAAATAAAACTAAAAATATATAAATTCGCTAATAACTTGGGCAATAAGCGTTTAGTCAAGAAAAACAACTCGATCTGTGATCACTCATATTTCTGACCAAAAATCGATTTTTTGTATAAGAACTCAAAATATCTAGATTCGCTAATAACTTTGCCAATAAGCGTTGAATCAAGAAGAGGATCTCGATCTGTGATCACTTATATTTCTGACAAAAAAAAACATTTTTTATATAAAAACTTACAATATGTAAAATCGGTAATAACTTGGCCAATAAGCGCTTAATCAAGAAAAGAAGCTCGATCTCTGATCACTCATTTTTCAGACCAAAATTCGATTACTTATATAAAAACTCAAAATATGTACATTGATTTACATGTATTCTGTTGTTGCAAGACTTAGATTTTTGACAACAAACTTAGGTTCTCAGTAGCGCTTCTATGTATATTTTATTCTATGTCCTATATGAATAACAATTATCATACAAGCATTTTTTTAACTTGGACAGGACAACGTCTGTCGGGTCAGCTAGTATACAATAAAAAAATGTTTGGTGTATCAACCAGATCAGTTGCGACTAAGAGCGGTGATATGATTTCGGAGACGAATCACTTTACAACAAAATTTAATTTTTAAATTTAAAACAATGTCTTTTGTCGTGGGATAACTTATCAAAGCTTCCAAAGTTTTAGAAATATCAAATATAATTTTTTTTTTGAATTTTTAACACTGCGATCTTTGATATTTTTTACATTACTCCGAAAATTGACCTTTAACCTTTTGGAAGTAAACAATTTTATTTACACAATTTTAAGGACAATATCTTTGCATTTAAAGTGGAATCAAAAATTATGTTGGACTTTGAGTAGTTTCAATATAATTTTAGATAATTTTAAAAAATTTTTAAATCGCGATATTTTTGAAGTGGAAAGGTGATTGATTTCATGAACCCTTTTGAACCGTAATATGTGTGGTAATTTTGATTAAAATCGAAGATGCCAAATCCAAAAATAGCAGTTTTCTGCCCGTTTTGATATGGATTCTCCCACTTGTGATATTGAAACAAAATTTTAAAATTGGGATTACAATAAAACTAGAAATATACATATTCTATAAAAAAGTACACTTTTCTTTTATGATATGCGTCTTACGTTATTTTGAATTAATGTTTTCTAAAACCAAAATAACGTATCATCAATATAAATTTGTATGAAAAAATAAAATCTTAAATAAAAAACAAGTTCTTAAAGATACTTAAAATTTAAAAAAATGTACTTATTAAATTTTCATAAAGATTGCCTAAAAAAAGTTCTATTGCAACAAATTTATTAAAAAATATAAGCAAACTACCTAAAATATTGTAAAATACTATTTATTAATTAATTACTCAAAGCGTTAACGTTATTTTGTTTAAGAAAATCATGCACTTGATGATACGTTGTTTGAATTTTGGTTAAAATTTGGTTGTTTTTGAAAGTAAAAGTTTAAAATTTTTTACACATACATATGTAATAATTAGGAGGCTGATTTATATGCATCCAAATGCATGTATTTTATCGAACGTCCAAATACCATATAGACTAATTATCTATCCGAATCACACATTTTGCTGTAAAATGGCATCGATTTTTTGGGGCATATGTTTGCATATTTTATTGATAATGCATATTTTGTTATATTTTACTTTAAAATACATATTTATATGCATATTATATCAATTTTTAATAAAAATATTATTTTTTGTCGTCAATGGGCAATATATTGGCTCAACAAAAAGATTTTTTTCGAATTTGTTATAGAAATAGCTTCAAATCTTGTCGACTATCTGTATTCGACATCGATAAACTGGCAGTAAGTCTCCTATATCAGGAATAAAAAAAAAGTTTAAGTCATTTATTACGAAATGAAAATTAAGGTTGAATGCTATTTTACAGCACGATCAACATTTTAATGATTTTAAAATGCAAGTTGCATGCTGGAGGCTTTAAAGATTATGACGTTTAACAAATATTAATCCCAAGATATTATAATTAACATATCCATCGTTTTCTCAGAAGACCAATTATAATTTTGTTGATAGTACAATTAAAAGAATTCTAACTGCTGGGATCACTGTTATGCAGTTTTTGGGCATTGAGCCAAGCATAGTTAATTATTTTATGTTTCTGCACAAAAATATAAGTGCATATTTTTAAAATTTTTAGGTCATATTTTGATTTTTTTGAAGCATATTTTAGGCGCATATTTTCCAATAATAACTGCACAAAATCCGCCCCTAGTAATAATATTACATATTATGATGTAGTAAATCGTAAACAATAATAAAATATTATAAATAATAAAATTTTGCATTTTTGGTGACGATATGTATGCAAACTAGTGTTTATAAACCGGTTAACCGAAAAAGCGAGTTTTTCAAATGTTGATTTTCGGTTAAACGGTTTTTATCAATCGGTTAACCGGTTTTTAAAATTTGAGACTAAAATTAATAGATCTCATGTTTTTGTGCATTTGTTATATTCATTGTGTACACATTTCTGGTCTGATTAGAAACCTAAACAGCTGATTTACAATACAAACCTCTTTAGATTAATATTTTTAAGAATTACAATGATTCTAAATAGTAGAGGACGATGAGTTTACTGAAAAACTTTTTCATAATGAAACTATTAAAATGCCGCATAATTCTAGAAGTAAATCTAAATCATAATAATGATTCATTATAAACATAGTGATGATTTTACCAAACGTTAAATTGAATTTGATGATGTACACTCCTTCTTTCAATATATTTGACTTTATTGTGTTGTTCTTAAAATTTTTTTTTATTATTCATTTCGCCAAAAAACTTTCTAAAATTCTTGATTTGAAATATTTTTGAAATCTGATAATGGAGTTTTATTAATTATTTGGTATGATTTGTAATGACAAATAATCACAGCTCAGAAGAAGTGCGTTTGCATCTTATAGTTCCTTTTTTGGGACTTGTAACATTTTCCGTTTCATATCAGAAAGTCGAAGTGATAATAAATTTTAAAATTATCAAATATTTAATTAAAAAATTGATTTACATTTTTTGGCTGCAATTTAAAGAATAAACCAATAATTAAAACAAGTATTATATATTTAGTAACATATTTATACACAATTCCATTTGACTGAGATAATAATTTTGAAAATTTTACTAAATAAAATGGACTTAGCACTTTTGTATATTTATAATTATTTAATATTAGCTGACCCGACAGACCTTGTCCTGTCCAAGTTAAAAAAATGCTTGTATGATAATTGTTATTCAGAATAAAATATACATAGAAGCGCTACTTAGGTTCTCAAGTTAGTTTTCAAAACCCTAAGTCTTGCAACAACAGTATACATGTAAATCAATGTACATATTTTGAGTTTCTTCGAGCTCTTTTTCTTGATTAAACGCTTATTGGCCAAGTTATTAGGGAATTTAGATATTTTGAGTTTTTATATAAAAAATCGATCTTTGGTCAAAAATATGAGTGATCACCAGGGAAACCAAAATATGCAAATGCATATTTTTTCTGGTGAGTCTAATGAGCACATGGATAAGATATTTGCACGTTTCAGAACTATTTAACCTTCGCTTTACCAATACCCACCCGGGTGACCACATCGATTTTATTGGTTTAATATTTTTTTTAATTTTGTTTCGATTTAAATGAAATTCGCACTCACTGAACAAATTCTAGAGTTCTATAGAATTTAATAGAACCATTTTAAACTTTTTATAAGGTTTTTTAAATTTTTTAAAATTTCGTTCGTTATAGAAGTGTAGTGTCACCCGGGTGCAGTGTTGCCAATTCATGGTGAACCAAAAGGGCTAAATACTTAGAAAAAAAAGGCTAAAAAAGGGCTAAAAAGTGGCTAAAAAAGGGCTAACATTTTTAATTAAAAAAATACATACACTTGACACAAAAAACAACTTAGAATGTTACATTTGGCTATGCCGAATAGACAAACAAAAATGTATGAATGTAACACACGTTCAAATGCAAGAAAATAAGAATACTTATTCCTGTATGTTGATTCTTAACTTTAAAATAGCGTAATTTTAAAGCCTCGTATTTATTACCTGGCCTGTGAAATGCTCCTAGGCAAATTTTTTTATATGCAAGATAAATTTTGTATAAAGTAATCCTTTGTGATGGAGAATATATTTGATAAGTGAATATATGGCAAATATGTCTCTCAATGCAGAAAAAATATTCTAAAAATTATACACGTCCCGGACAGAATTGATTTCTTTGGCAAAAACATAAATTTTGCCATTAGTTAGTAAACATATCAAAACTAAGGTAGCCAAAATATGTAAACATAAATATTTAATTTAATTTTGGAAAAAAGTTATTTTTTTATATTTGATGAGATAAAAATGATCATAGCTAAATTATTATCGATAATGAACTGAATTTTGAAAACGGTATACTACATGGCATGTGTTATAAAATATTTGTTAAAGTACTATATTTACGTCAATACATCGCCCAGATAAAGTTAAAAGTATTCTCTTTAACCCTATATATGATTTTATAAACGACCGGATCCGCGCGTAAAACATTAACATATTTATTAACAATTTTTATTCAAATAAAGTCCATTTTCTCTATATTAGTTATGGCATTTTTTTAATGTATGGAAGGTCCAACAATTTGTATGTGCTTAAATTGTTTATTGGTTCAACATTTTTAGTTAATTTTTGTCATAATATCCCTACCAATTTTTTTGAACTGATTTTACTAATTTTCAACAGCAAAAATTTCAGATCATTAGAGTAAATATATAATTTTCATTGGAGTAAATATGTATGGCTAAATGAAAATAAAAAAGGCTAAAAAAATTTAACCCAATACCCACCCGCTTTACCCAATGCCCGGGTGGGTATTGGTAAACCATGAACATAAAAAACCTTTGGTAAAGCGAAGGTTAAGAATTTTGGCATCGATTTGTTAGTGCATATTTTTGCATATTTTACCCTTATTTTTCGCTGTTGTATTACAGGTTTTTACTTCCTTTGTTTAAATTTCAAAATTGAAAAATAGATTGCTTTTTATACCCTACACCACCATAGTGCAGATGTCAAACGGACGAAACGCTTGTTGGCTGGCTGTCCATGTAAACCTTGTGCTCAGAGTACAGGTCGCAATTTTGAAGATATTTCGATCAAATTTGGTACATATTATTTTTCGACCAAAGGACCATGTCTATTGAAACTGGCTGAAATCGGTCCATTATATCACCTATTTCAAATGTCCTCTCGAAATTGGACTTTATCGGTCATAAATGTTTAATATATATATGTATCTACACAAATTTCGCTCCAAATAAGTTTTATATATACAAAATTCATGTCACCAAATTCTGTTACGATCGGTCCATAATTAGTCGTAGCTCCCATATAGACCCGCTTCGGCAAATCACTTTAACGTGCATAAATCTCTTAAAAATGTCGGTATATACACCAAATTCAACATAAATAACTTTCATACAGACATAAATCACACGACCTACCTTCATGGTGATCGGTCCATAATTGGTCATAGCTCCCATATAAGGCCCATTTCGAAAATCAAATATAAATTGTTGATATTTTAAAAGAAAAATCTTCTTGCTCATTTACTTGGTGTAGGGTATTATATGGTCGGTCAAGCCCTTTCTTACTTATTTTAATATAAAATAAGCACTATTTTAATAATAGCGCCATCTAAATATCAAATTTTAGTTCTAATTCAAACTTAACCCTTCTAAGTGTTAACCCATTTCGCTCCGCTGTTCGATTTTTGGAAATAAAATTTTTCAAAAAAGTGTTTATATGTGAAAAAGGTGGAATTTCTGAAAAATTTTGGTATGAATGTTAAGTCAAAATAGTAAAAAAACTTAAATTAAAATAATAAACATGAAAATTATTGCCAACATATGTAACTGTTTCATAAAACATAAAAACCATGATTTACATGCAAATGTGGGACAACACATATCGCACACCCAGTTCAAAAGTGACGCAACTCAAATTTAAATTTTTCAGAAATCGAAAATAAATATATACCAATTGAATCATAATGGAAGACATTAGTGTTTTTTTTATCCACAGTTAAAAACAACAACATACACTGATATCTTTTGTATAGATAAACAAGTATATTGTGCATAGTTTAAGCGTAAAATTAATTTTTCGGGTTTATATAACGCGACAAATTAATTTTGAGTTGTGTCACTTTTGAACTGGGTGTTCGATATGTGCAAACTTAACTGTTAGAAATTTTGAACTGGCTTTTCTGGGAAAACGAAAAATCGCAAAATTTTTTTGACCAGATATTTGCAATCTATCACCATTCACCTTATTTTTGGAAGCATAATTACAACAATAGTATCAAATTTTCTCAGCATTTCTAATTATAAATGTTTACAAGTGATTTTTTTAACCTTAATTATATAATTTTCAAAATCTTATTTTATATTATATTGTTGCAATTATGCTTTCAAAAATAGGGTGAATGGTGAAAGGGAGAACAGGAATAGCCATGATTGTCTTTTAAATTTGCTCCGATAACATCTGTTGATGTCGAAAGAACATTTTCTATGTATAAAAATGTTTTCAGATCCAATACACAACGATTTTTATTTGAAAATTTAAGTCAATATTTTGTAATTTATTGCAATAATAACCTTAATTGAAAAAGTGACTTTATATTTATATAAAATATCATCAAAAATTATTTCTCGAGGCCTTTTCATAGCTTATTGTTTTTATGTTGTATTTATTTTTTGTTATACTTGTTTTAGTTCATGTTATTTTTGTTTATTTTATGTTACTTTACCTATTTAGAAATGAATTGTATTGATTTTTTTAAATAAAAGTATATTATCTGGTTAAAAATTATGTAAAAGTTTGTTTTTTTAAGAGCATAACGAATTTAGATATTTGGAGTTTTTATATAAAAAATCCATTTTTTTCAGAAATATGAGTGATCACAGATCGATCTCCTTTTCTTGATTAAACGCTTATTGGCCAAGTTATTAGCGAAATTAGATATTTTGAGTTTTTATATAAAAAATTGATTTTTGGTCAAAAATATGAGTGATCACAGATCAATCTCCTTTTCTTGATTAAACGCTTATTGGCCAAGTTATTAGCGAATTTAGATATTTTGAGTTTTTATATAAAAATCGATTTTTGTTAAGAATTATGAGTGATCACAAATCGAAATCGCGTCCTGCGATTTTAGATATATCGAAAAAAAATTGGCGTGGTAAATTTTTCTTTCTGTAAAAACTTAAATTGGATTACTATGATCATTTAAACAAAAAAATTAGCCAAATCGATGTAGCCGTTTTCGGATTTTAGATAAATCGAAAAAAGTGGGCGCGGTCAATTTTTTATTTCGTAAGAACCTAAGTTGGGCTATGACCATTATTTAACAAAAAAATTTGTCTAAATCGGTCCGGCCGTTCTCTACTGATGCAATTACCAACGAACGAAATTTTATTTTTATTTATATAGATAGATTAACCATTCCTAGAGTTATCAAATATGCGACATATTCAATTAATTAAAAATATAACTTAAATTTACACATTCAAAATTTTTGACAATACACTGAGGGAAAAACGACGTTGCAAAATCGACAACTATTGGTGTCATTTTGACACCATACGGTGTCACTTTTTTCGACACCGTACGTTTACAATTTGTAAACAAACGGGTATGAATCGATAACGCAATGTTGATTCGCGACGCATTATTATAAGTGTGTTTTAATTTTATTTACATTAAAAAATTTAAAATATTTTAATAAATTATAAAGGGTAATAGTGATGCAAATAAGTTTAAAAACCAAAATAGAAAAGAAAGTGTAATTGTGTTCCATTGCGAATTTGCGTTGATGAAGATCCAGTGAAGATCCACGCAGAGAAGACCACCGAATCCAGTGACGTCATACAACTACAAATGGAAACATAGTTTTTATACTTATTTTATAATTAAGTATTTATATGTATTGTATTAAAAAAATGTAAAAAATAAAGAAATTGTTATTTATATTAATTACCAAAAAATAGAAAGGAACAATTGTCAGGTGTCAAATCGTACACGAATTGACAACGGTCTGGTGTCAAATCGTACACGAATGGTGACAAATTGTCAACGGTCTGTTATAAAATCGTACACGAACGTTGTCAAATCGACTACGGATGGTGTCAATTCGGCAGCGGAATGGTGTAATTTTTTCGTTGTCATGTTGACACCGTTCGTGTACAATTTGTACACATACGGGGTTGATGCACTATTGACACCGAATGGTGTCAAATTGTACACGGATGTGTTCATTTTTTCGCTGGGTGTATACATAATATTTATAGGTAGGTACTTATACATATTAATAATAGTTAATTGTATTTCCATAACAGAATACAATTTAAATGATTTGAGGACATACGATCCTTAAATTATTTTTTATTAAATAAGAGGCAGGGATTAACTTTTAAAATTTCATTGTATAAATTTAATTAGATATTTTGAAAATTTGTCCAAGTAATTAAAATCTTATTTTAATTCGCTAGTTGTAGCTATATTTGTTCTTTTGTGTGGATTTTGAACTTTTTTTATTTTAAACCGAGCTGTGCTTCTAAATTTTGCGAGTCACTTTCAATATATTCTAAATCTGAACTTGATGAACTTTCATTTAGATCTGACGGTATACCAAAGCGAATTTATTATAGGTGACATTAAAAATCCATCTGATTACACTATGCAACAAATGAAGACCTTTGGAAAAACACAAGATCATGACAGTATAGTTTCGACTCTACTACCAAAGGGTAGTAAAACCCTATACTCAGTTTGTCCATTTTGGTGACCGATTTTTTTTATGGGCCCCCAAAGTTTCTGAAAATCAGTGGGGCCTCTAAAAAAGGTGTCATCAGTTTTTGGTTAACAGCTAATTTAGACATGGTGATACCGCTTAACATTATATGGCAATAATATAGCTAAGAGACCGCCAAATAAATTTTGTTAAAAAATTGTTTTCCAAAAAATATCTTTTTCGTGCACTTTAGTTGAAAAAATATAGGAAGAACATTTTTTTTTACTTTTTTTAGAATAACTACAATAACAAAGTTGTAGCTACGGAAAATCTGAATAACTCTTGTGAACATATCTACTAGGCACTGTAAGTAGCTGTCAATTTTGTGTTTTTTCGGATGTAATTTTTTTTGGAAAAAACTTAAAAAACACAGGCGTACAAAGTTGAAATATATAAAAAAGATGCTTAAATTTTGGATGCGTGTAACTGTTTATAGGGACGAAATAATTGTTATCAGGTTTGTTTTATTTTCTTTAGAATTTTATCGCAAATATACGTCATATATAAAAAAAAATTTCGACCTTTCGTAGGCCCATCATATATAAAATACGAAAAAAAGATCGAGAAAATTTTGCTTCATAATTTTTGAAGCAAAAGTTTCCTGAAACAAAAATTGATTTCTTAAAAATAAGCAAAAACTAGCAGAAAGTTATTGATGATTCGTAAGCACAAAATATCACTGTAATTTTATGCGTTTTTGGATCGTTGAAATCGGTTGAAATTTTGTAAGTTATATACTATATTTTTTTTAAAAGAAGTTAAAATCAATGATTTTTAGGTTATAAAAGTTTTTTAAGTAATTTCTTATTACCATAATCTTTATTGAATATTTCACTATTAAAAATTTAAATACCATCATCATTAATATCCATAACTAACAGATTTAATTTTTTTTTTTATTTTCGTGTAACATGTGACTCAAATAAAGCAAAAAACTGCACCGTGTTTCAGTTTACCACTGCACTTAAAACATTGAACTTTCTCACTTCATAGAATAACGGTTAATTGAAGTTTGTAAAAACAAATTATTTTTTTTTGTTTATCTGAAGTGTTTTCTAGTATATTCTATCAACAAATATAGGAAAAGAAGTTTTGAGTTTTGACCAAAAAAAGTGGTTTGCCAGACCTATGTGCATTGGTTTGTTAATTTAAATATAACGTTTTTGTATTAATTTTTTAAAAAAAAAAAAACAGGGGAATAGCTAATTATATTATAAAATAAATTTAAAAAAATATTCGATTTTGTCGAATAATTCGAGACAAAAAAACCGGTTTGTCGAATAAATCGAAAACCGTCCATTTGTAAAAACCATTTTTTTCGATGTCGGTTAACCGAACAACCGGTTTTCTAAAAAAGACCAATTTTCGGTTAACCGACAAATCGGTTTTTTATAAACACTATATAGGACTGAATTTAACGTTTCTTTATTTTTATTTATTTTTGTAAAAAAAACTTAACTTGAATTTAACTTTTTTGAACTATAAGTTTATTTTTTAATTGTCCAGTTATTTTTAAAAAATCCAGGTAAATTTTTCATACGGTACAGTTATTTGACTTTTATTATCTGGCAACCCTATCCTGGAGGCTTTTTTTGAGTTCGGTTTTCGAAGAAATGGGGTTTCTGCGGACTCGGCAATCTAAATGGTCCAATAAATTTTTTTTATGAAATTCATGTCTGTGGACTGATCACTTTTGGACAATTATAAAGCAACTACTCACGAACAACGTGGGCTTTAGCTTAGGGTCGTTGTCCTGACACAATTCAAAAGTTCTTGCAATTCCCATTTTTTCTGCAGATTGTTTCAAACTGCCTCTCAAAATGTTCAATAAACATCCTTCCAAATAAGTTAAATTAGCTTTCATCGAGAATAATTACGTCTTCCCACCATTTTACATCTTGTTTTTTAAATTCACGAACCTTTCTTTTTTAAAGGTGTGACGTATTGTTACTTAAGCGTGGGTTAGCCTTGATTTTTCTAACAATAGGGCGCTCTTCCATCTCGGTAAAATCAATTCGATCCTCGTTTTTACATACATATATCTTCGGATAATGTCACCGACTGTATTTGGCTATATAAAATCCGAATATTAATGAGAGTCACTGTACTTATATAAACACTTACCAACAGATATCTGCCTGCACATAAATATTCACCAGGAAGAGGATCTAATCTTTTTTTTATCTTGATACAATATTTTTACAGAATTGAAATTGTTTGTACAATGCGAAAAAATGTTACTAGTTATATTTCACAATGAAAAACCGAGTACTAACTTGAGTGAAAATTTTTGAATAAATTTCATTTACATATTTTTTCACGAGAAATCGAACAGAATACTGGAAATACAGAAAACTATCGTACTATTTTGGATGACTATCTTAATTTTGAATAATAGACCCAAATGTAAAGATAAATATTTCGAAATTCCTAAAAAATATCAAACTATTTCGAGTACGGATTTGTACTTATATATTCTATCATAATGGAAATATCCTTCGGCTTAACTTATTATTTTAATCAAGTGAATTTTTAACATAAAATTTCTCTTTTTTTTCTTTATGTAGGCAGTATTATCATACAAAATTTTTCGTTTAATGAATCGTAATAATTTTGAATATTTAGAAAGATTTGTTATGTTGTTAATGAATAAGAAAAAAAAAAATTTGAAAAAATAAATGTTAGCTACTAAAAATTTTACTATATTCTTTTTTACTAAATTTATTTATTAAAATTTGTGAACAAATTTAAAAAACTCGATGCTACATTTTTCTATTTAATTATAAACTTAGAATTTTGTTTAAAAAAATCACTATTTCGACCATTGCCTGAAGTAGGGTGAACGTTTATATGGATTTAAACATTTATAATTAGTATTATTTATAGCTAGTTGATATCAATATATTCCATTTTAAATATTGAATTTGATTATTTTTCACGATTACGCGGATTGAGATTTTGAAGAAAAGTTTTTACGTCTTTGATTACACTCTAAAACAGTTTTGCTGAAAATTAGGTCAATATTAGTAGGCAACACTTTAGCGAATATTATCGACCTAAAAATAACCCAACTCCTTTTTTTAAACATTTTGTTGATTTTTGAACCAAATATGTATGTTTAACATTAAACAAAAAATGTGCAATTCTTTGAAACACATTGTGTCTAGTTATCCCCCTTTTTACGTACAAATAGTAAGGGTCCTCATGTAAACGCTCGCAAATGAAATGTCAAAAAATGTATGGAAATTCGTTTGCACAACTCCGATAAGTTTGCGCGACAATTTAGACTCGCAAACTTGAATTTATTGTGCATTTGATGAATCAGCTGCTTTTGTTTACTTTTATTTATAAGAAATAAAAATCAAATAAAATATAAAAATTTTGTGTATGTTAAAATTGTGTAACTTTGGAACAGAATGATTGTATTAAATGACATTGTGTATGAAAACATTAACCAACAGCTAGAACATAAACAAAATCCTCCAAACTATGTATACCACCGTTTGTTCGAAAGATTTAACTTTCATTCAACATTTTAAAATTAAAATGTATACAATTTGAAAAAAAATTATTAAAGCTTTTGTTGAATTTATGTATTTTTATTTGACAAATATAAATTTTCTGTATAAACTTGCACAAAATTGAAAAGGTGGGTTCATGAAACATGTCGCGCAAATTTGCCCATTTGCACAAATGGGAAACTTAAGCGTTTAAATGAGTACCCTTAATATATAGTATGAATATGTTTGATTTTAATCATGTTTCCTTAAATAAAAATACATACATACGTACATATTATTATTATTATTCAAACTTATACATATTTGCATTTAATTAAATTTATTAAAAGGAATATGAGAAATAAACTTATCTAAATTTATGAAAAAGAAATTGTTATTCTATTTTTGTGAGTGGACAGTTTGTATTTTAAAATTATTCCTACGTACTAAAGTAAATATTGTCAGCTTAAATATAAAAAATAAAAATAAATGATTTAATTCAAATAAAGTGAACTGAGTTTGCTCTTACCCACTAAAAAATTAATAAAAATTCTTTTTACAGTTATTAGACAATTATATAAAGTTTATGTATTAAAGAATTAATTTTTCTTAAATTACTTATATGAAGCTTTTTGGATTCAAAGGTTTGAGATTTGTCTTTAGGATAGACGATGTTAAATATATAATAGTAACAATGCAATTGCAAAATAAGGTCCAACAAATTAAAATTATTTTCCACCGACTTAATCTCCATTTCAAACCAATAGGCGGATTTTTCTTCTATTGTTGTTTCTGTATATAAATAAACAAATATTAGATCATTATAGGCGAGCATTTTTTTTATTGATAATGGTACTTACCAACTATAGTTACCAACGGAATTAATTCATGTATGTATATCATTTTCAACTTCATCAAGAGTTTAACCAAACTGAAAGTTAATTAAAAAAAAAATCATATAACAGTTTTTAAATAATAACTTTAAGGAAATTTGGTTTACCTTGTATTCTTATAAAAGCATCTTCCTCCTTAAAAAATTTTGCAAATCGCTTTTATTATTAATTTTTCAGTCCGTGCAATTGACACAATGCTTCTAATAAATTTTTGTTTTGAAGTGCCGCTTTTATCCGAGCTGTGCTTGCGAAAGAAATGTGACCGAAAGGAGGACTGATTACCGTACAATTGGAAGCGCATCAATATCGCACAAGGAACTTTCTTAGTAGTAGGAAAATGTTTTAAAATTTTTAACATAAAATAACAAGAATTCACTAAACACTAGGGTATTTAATAAATTTAAATATATATGAACATTTATTCGTTTTATTCGATTATTCTACATAAAATTGTTCGAATTATTCGTTATTCGAAAATGGCCAATTTTAAGTTGTTCGAATAATTATTCGTAAGATATTATTCGATTAATCGAACGATCATTAGTCGAATGAATACCCTACTAAACACCTTATCTGAATGTCAGACTCCAAATTTTGTCTGCCCACTTTAGAAGTATGATACCGTGTGAAATGCACTGCATATGAATTATAATTACTAAAATAGTTTCCGCATTTCGAATACAAGCACTTAAATGCATTGCTTTTTTCGTGTAAATGATATGTTTTTAAACATTGAATCTTTTTTCACAAATTTGGCACACTAACATTTTTTTATTTAAACAATAGCTTCTGATTAATTTTTATTACATTAGTTAAGTGTGTGGCTTTAGCTTCATCGAAAACCAATTACACGGTGCTACGATGGAAAAAAAACTTGGAAAACGACCTAGCGTGGGTTATAGGTCTTGCTGAGTACATTACAGATTGTGTCAAAAAATTTCAAAAACACCCTCAAATTCAGAAGTTGTTCTGAAAAAACCGTATTGTATTGTTTTTGTTAAGAATATGTAAAAGAAAACAAAATTTATCAACTTTTTTATTTTAGTCAACTTTTAATTAACACCATTTTTAGTATTTTCTCCCCCAGCACATATGAATAAAAAAAACAAAAAACTGTAGAAAAAAAATATTTGTAAAATTTGAAAAAAGTTTAATAAGTTTTGCAAATATAAACCGATTTTAACATTTGTTCCCATATAAAGTTGCCTTTAAAACACTGTGCAAAAAAGAATAGGTTTTTATAGAAAAAAATTAAAATAACTATTGTTGAATTTGAAAAAAATTTAAAAAAAAAATAAAAAATAAAGCGAAACTTTTTTATAAAAACTTACGCAATTTACGGTATAAATGTACTTACGATATACATTTTATGCATACATTTTATAAAAGCTTAATTCTTTGTCTATCCATAATTGTTTAAAATTTTGAAATCGGTCTAAAAATGTGTGAGTTGGAGGTAATTTTGAGGGTGTTTCAAAATCTTTGAAAACGGTTTTAGTATGTCCTCACCTAGGCCTACAACCTCCATTAGGTCGCTTTTCAAATTCTGACAAAAAGTGTCATTTTGTAGGAGAAAGTTATTCATATTTTTTAATACTTAAATCACAACGCAATTTGATTTCTTCCTCGGAGAAAATATGACGCAACGTGTTATTGAAATAAAAAACTCTTTAATGCTTCTTCTTCCTTATAAAGCCTCTATAATATATTATTTGCATAGTTGGGGGTAGTGCACTAAATGTTGATTGAAATCAGCATTGCACTATCACTCACTAAAATTGCAAAAAATTTAGTTTGCACTATTTTTTATCAGCTTTAGTGATAATGCACATTTCTTAACTAGCACTAAAAAAAATAGTGATAGTGATAATTTTTTAACTATCACTAAACGAAGATTTAGTGCAAAAATCTGCACTACAATTAATTAGTGCAAAATTTTAACCTGCAATCAAAAAAAGGCTGCATTAAACATACTATCACTAAATTTTAAAAAATGAGTAGTATGAAATTATTGAATCCAAATTCGAAAAATAAAAATTTTTAATATTTTTTGTTATTTTTAATGAAATATTAGTCTTAAGTTTTAAATTAGTGTACAGGAATAAACTTAAACCATTTTGAACTTAAAAATTTAGTGCACAATTTGAAGTTGCACTCAAATTAGTGCATACAAAAATGTTGCAATAAACTAATGATTGCATTTTTTTAAATCAACTAATTTAATTTTGAGTGCAAAATTTTTTAACTCACTATCACTAATGTTTAGTGAGGCTGCTAATTTTCAACTCAGCACTAAATATGAACAAAATGATTGCACTAATTTTGCACTATCACTAAGTATTAGTGCAAACTGCAAAATTAGTGCACTACCCCCATCTATGATTATTTGTTGTTTTTTGGACAGATATGCTTAATATTAAACATTTTCATGTTATTTAGTCATATTGAACATATTTTTATACACAGTTTGTTTAAAAATTAACAATTTCAATATAAAATTAGTATTTTTGTTTAAAATTAGACAAATTATGTTTCATTCTTGCGATTTTATCTGTCTTAACAACAAAATCGATGTAATTTTAGACATCAAGAATTTTTCAACAGGAATTTAAACAAAATACGATGGTAATTTCAATACAAAGTTTTAGAGTGTATATATAAAATAATGTTTTTAAAGTCAAGGTAAAAATTATGACCACGAATTTAATTCTCTAAAATATTATGCTTGTCCATCATTTTGCAATCGGTTCAGCAATATAGAATATACAGATTTATTACCACCTTTCTTCCGATTGACACCAGTGTGCCGGTTTTTATCGGAATTATAATGGTTTTTGGAACCAACATATGCTAGAAAACTAAATTTGGAGTGTCGTGAGTGACACAAATGAAAATATTTATAAAAACAGAAATAACACTGTTCATTTTTATTTTTTGTTACAATTTTAACGTTATTTTTAGTATTTTATTTCTTAAAAAATATCTCAAAATTCAAGTTAGACGTCCTAAATTAACAAACCCATTTACATACATAAATACATACATGTATGTATGTTTCACATCATGAAAACCTTGTAAACTAGTGCTATTAGACAGCCATTATTTAACTACTTCTAAGAATTGTGGACGGAATGTAGTTGTCACTATAACGTACTCAGAGATAACAGATTGGTTGTGATAACTTACAGTCTTATGCAAAAAAAACTTACAACATGCTTACTAACCGTTGTTAGTAAGCTAAATTCGATAAAAGTATATCCAAAAACGAAAATTAGCTTAAAACACCTGTAGTAAAGCATTGTTAAATATATGAAATTTAATAATGGTTCAACCCAACTTTAAACCTATTTTAAGGAATTCTTTTTACTTTTTATCTTAAAAAGGAGGATTTTAAAGATAAATTTGAAATAACAGACGATACTATTGCAATTGCTAAACACAATTTCCACTCCGCTGGCGAATAAGTTCCATTTTTATAGTATATGATTTTGATTGATATTCCTCCGGCAGTGAACTACATGAGGTTCACAAGTGAGTTTGATTGGCATTTTTGTCATTTACTTTTAACCTGCAACGCTATATAGTTATAAAATGTGTAAACATTGTGGAAGAACGTCCACACAATCTAATATACCCACTCCGGAATTATAACTCATAGAAATTCATTAAATTTTTAAATTAATAAAATAAATTATATAACAGTGATGTTTATTTTATCACAGAATATTCGTCATTCGAATACTTTTAATAATAACTGAAATAAACTATATAAAAAAGTTTGTACATTAATACATTTTAGCTTAATATAAATTTACTAGAATCAGATATACATTTTTTCTCTAAAATAAAATTTATTTATTACTAAAAACAATCAATGAAAAAAAGAAAATTAACGAATATTTTATCCTAACTGAAAGCAACACTAACAACGAAAAAGGGGAAATAAATGAGAAGCATTGCCAGCTTAGACAAAAATCAGTACATTAGTTATTACGCCTTTAACAAACGTTTTTGCATACAATACTTTTATAAATGGGTTTCAAAGCTAAAGTGTTCGTTAACAAAATTGTGTTTTAAATCTACAATAAGGTTTTTTTTTTTGCATAAGACTGTTAGTGTATAGCCAATCGACGAAGGATTCAAATATTTTCATAGGTTTGTTCGCAAAAGAACAAGATGATATCCAAATTTGTGTCGCCCCAATATAAATTTGTCAGACAGAACATAAAAATATGGCCATTAAAACTAATGATTCGATAAGCTACAAATTCGGTTATCACAACCAAAACTGTTTTCTCTGAGTATATTAATCGTTTCAAAGTTTTGAAAATCTTTACCTATCAATTTATTACCAATAAGTAATCATTTAATCTACATACAACAAAATACGAGTGATTACTTTTACTAAAATTCATACAATTATTATTACATAAAATAAATATATGTATGTACATACATACATACATACATATGTATGTATGTATGTATGTATGTATGTATGTATGTATGTATGTATGTATGTATGTATGTATGTATGTATGTATGTATGTATGTATGTATGTATGTATGTATGTATGTATGTATGTATGTATGTATGTATGTATGTATGTATGTATGTATGTATGTATGTATGTATGTATGTATGTATGTATGTATGTATGTATGTATGTATGTATGTATGTATGTATGTATGTATGTATGTATGTATGTATGTATGTATGTATGTATGTATGTATGTATGTATGTATGTATGTATGTATGTATGTATGTATGTATGTATGTATGTATGTATGTATGTATGTATGTATGTATGTATGTATGTATGTATGTATGTATGTATGTATGTATGTATGTATGTATGTATGTATGTATGTATGTATGTATGTATGTATGTATGTATGTATGTATGTATGTATGTATGTATGTATGTATGTATGTATGTATGTATGTATGTATGTATGTATGTATGTATGTATGTATGTATGTATGTATGTATGTATGTATGTATGTATGTATGTATGTATGTATGTATGTATGTATGTATGTATGTATGTATGTATGTATGTATGTATGTATGTATGTATGTATGTATGTATGTATGTATGTATGTATGTATGTATGTATGTATGTATGTATGTATGTATGTATGTATGTATGTATGTATGTATGTATGTATGTATGTATGTATGTATGTATGTATGTATGTATGTATGTATGTATGTATGTATGTATGTATGTATGTATGTATGTATGTATGTATGTATGTATGTATGTATGTATGTATGTATGTATGTATGTATGTATGTATGTATGTATGTATGTATGTATGTATGTATGTATGTATGTATGTATGTATGTATGTATGTATGTATGTATGTATGTATGTATGTATGTATGTATGTATGTATGTATGTATGTATGTATGTATGTATGTATGTATGTATGTATGTATGTATGTATGTATGTATGTATGTATGTATGTATGTATGTATGTATGTATGTATGTATGTATGTATGTATGTATGTATGTATGTATGTATGTATGTATGTATGTATGTATGTATGTATGTATGTATGTATGTATGTATGTATGTATGTATGTATGTATGTATGTATGTATGTATGTATGTATGTATGTATGTATGTATGTATGTATGTATGTATGTATGTATGTATGTATGTATGTATGTATGTATGTATGTATGTATGTATGTATGTATGTATGTATGTATGTATGTATGTATGTATGTATGTATGTATGTATGTATGTATGTATGTATGTATGTATGTATGTATGTATGTATGTATGTATGTATGTATGTATGTATGTATGTATGTATGTATGTATGTATGTATGTATGTATGTATGTATGTATGTATGTATGTATGTATGTATGTATGTATGTATGTATGTATGTATGTATGTATGTATGTATGTATGTATGTATGTATGTATGTATGTATGTATGTATGTATGTATGTATGTATGTATGTATGTATGTATGTATGTATGTATGTATGTATGTATGTATGTATGTATGTATGTATGTATGTATGTATGTATGTATGTATGTATGTATGTATGTATGTATGTATGTATGTATGTATGTATGTATGTATGTATGTATGTATGTATGTATGTATGTATGTATGTATGTATGTATGTATGTATGTATGTATGTATGTATGTATGTATGTATGTATGTATGTATGTATGTATGTATGTATGTATGTATGTATGTATGTATGTATGTATGTATGTATGTATGTATGTATGTATGTATGTATGTATGTATGTATGTATGTATGTATGTATGTATGTATGTATGTATGTATGTATGTATGTATGTATGTATGTATGTATGTATGTATGTATGTATGTATGAATTTGTACTCGAACATTTATCTGCCACCATTTTTTAAAAAAATTTATTTGATTTTTTCATACGGTTCTTATTTTTTATTTTTTTGTTTGTTTTTTTGATTTTTGTTGCGAGAAATATATAAAAATTACCATAAAACGCATTTAAACCTGTTAAAACTGCCAAATCTGGTAGTTAAACCAAATTAAGTTGATAATAATTGTTGTCGTTATTGTTGTTGCTGGTTGCTGTTGCAGTTTGTCGCAAAAGTTGTTGGCTGTTAACTATTAGTGTTGTTGCTGTTATTGTTGGTTTTTATTGCTGTTTTCTGTTTACAAATACATGCCATTTATTTTAATATTTTTTACGTGTTCTTTTTTTGTTCTGTTGCCATTTTTTCTATATTTGTTTGCTTAAAGTTTGTTACCAAAATTAATAAAAAAAAATCGCACACAATTTTACACACATTTTGATTTTGAATTTTTTTTTTTAATATTTGTTTTCTTTATATGCAAATTTAAACATTTGCTTGAAAATCAAATCGAATGCCTGCATTAGAATTTTGTTTGCGTCTTTTTATGCAACATACACAGTGTGTGTGTGTGTAACTAGGGGTACGAATGCAAGTATGTTTTTATTTTTTTTTATTGGAAATCGTGTGTCCGTCACACACGCATTTTTTATTTGTTCTCGAAATATTAAACAAATTTTATTGGAAAAATTGAAATTAGAAAAAAAAAAATGGCTAACGAGATTTTAAAGCCAAGATTAACAAAAACAAAAATGACACATATCACAGAGTTTAAGGCGAGATAGATAACGACATGTGTTTAAGTAATTCATTTTTCGTTGCTACGATAATGAGGCTGATCACTTAAATTGGTCAGTGTGTTTGTAGAATTACGTTTATACGTTTTTATACGAGAGCCGATTGAAAGCTTAAGCAAAAACTTGTCATTATTGATTGACATAAGTACATCTGCTTTACTTAGAAGTGGTTCCGTAATGATTCGATTATAATCTGATATATAAGTACTTATTTATTGGAAATTTGCAACATTATATTCGACATACATACATATATAAATAAAAAATTGGGTTTGTCGAATGCTTGCATCAGTTCCTTCGCCCTATACACCACTATATGAATTTCAAGGTATGAAACTGGCTTATCACACGTAGCCTGTAGCCTGCATCCTAATACCTAACTAACGGCTTTTCGCTTATACGCATCAAACAAAAACTTATTTAAATTTAATTTAATGAAATAAAAGCTCAGTGTATAAGTTTTTGCTGGGTATTTCTAATAAGTTAAATTCTCTTTGCCATATTTCATATTATAGGTAGGGCACACACAATTCACGTCTAGCTAAAAAAGCCATCTGTCTATCAGACTTGTTTAAGTGCTATTTTTAACGCACATATTTTTATGGATGTTTTTAATAAATCTTGACTAACAGATTTTCTTTTCAACATATTTTTAAGTGTGCTGTCATTTAAGGGTTAATTACAGTTTGCATGTCTGACCATTTAAAGTGTGTTTGACAGATTTTAAAGCCAAGTAAATTTAAAAAAAAAAAAAACACATTGAATAAATAGTGTTAAGTGCGTTTCAATTTCATATTTTGAAATAAGTAAAATAAGGTGTTGGAAAAAATGCAGTTACTTTAAAAATTTTAAATTTATTTTGCAAAAGACAGACAACTTTAACTTGTTTCTTTACACCAACTGAGTTAAACGTTAAACATTTGTTTCGCCTGGGAATCCAAAAACCATTTAATATTCGGAATCATATAAGATGAATAGAAATTTTATCTGAAGAGGTCTTAGAGGTCTTCATCTTAGATTGAGTAAAGGTGGCATAAAACATTTGAATTCTGAAAAATATTTTAAAATTTGAATTATAAAAGTTAAATTTTAAAAAAAGATTAGGTAGGAATCTAGACTTAAATATTTAAAACATACTTTAATTTTGACTATAGTTGCAAAATAATTAAAAGCAGGTTTTTATTTTAACGTTGTTTTTAAAAAGAACCGACTTTACTGTTTCACTATGATTATGGGCCATAGGCTTTAAGAAAATTAAATTTGTGATAATCCTGTTAGAATACAAGGTATAATACAGGGTGTCAAAGTTGACCACCTCGGGTTAGGAAAACATTGTACAGCTTGTAAATTCTACAAATATAAACAGATTGTCTATATGGTGTAAAGCTAGTGGGAAAGTAATGAAATTCCAGTTGTTATTTCAATAAGTTATCTCTAATATTTTAAAAGATATATGCGTTTAAGTTTTGACAATTTCGCTTTTTACCATGACTTTATTTTGTTTTTCGCAAATATCTTCGGTTATGTATGTTCAACTATTTTTCTAAAAACATCCATTTGTTTCTAATAAATTTTTAATGGAAAAAATTCGTGAAAAATAATCAAATTCAAAAATTTTAAATGAAAAATGGCAAAACTTTTACAAAATTTTAGCTTAATTGTTTTTAATATTTCTCATCCATGGATTCAAAAATGACTAATAAGAAATTTTTAAATCGACCTGTTTATTTTAAAACATTTCTACACTACTGCACATTTCAAAACTGTAAAATCATTGAATTTCACAAGTTGCAAACAACTAAAGAAAAATGAAGCTCTCGCCAAATAAGAATCGTAATTAACCAGACATTTTACTGTGTAAGTTACAAGACAAATTCTTTTGGCAAATTGACAAATCGATCATAACATTTTTCGTATACACATTTCGTTTCTTCTTTACGTATGTACATACATATTTTATGGAACTAATCCTAAAAATTAATCACATTCATATGTATGTATTTTAAAAGAAAGAAACATTAATGTCAAACTACGAATAGAAGGGGGAAGTGTATTTTCTATATTTTTTCTCTAAATACATATAATATAATGTTTAAATTAGAATGTCACTGTCATTGCAGCTAACAAAAGCTACAAATGAACTGACAAAACAGACAGACACAAGTTTAATCTGTAAGAGCGGCTTGTAAATTAATTAAATTCAGCGATTTAGTTTGATAAAAGAACATATGCACATACAAATTTTACCCTGGAGCTGACTGACTTTACTAAAAAAACACAAATAAAATTAACAATGAATTTTTTCAAATAAACTGCAACGATTACAAACAGAAGTAATACATACATATAAAATGAACAAAAATGTCATGAAAACCATTTTGCTGCAGTGTTCATGTTTTTTTTCATGAACTCAGGGAAAAGTGTTGCGAAACTTGCGAAATCTTTCATTAGCAAGTAATAAATTAATGTTGAAATTACATATTGTGAGAAAAAAACCTAAAAAATTTATAAAAAATAAAAAGTTGCTCAAATAAATACTATTTGTAATAGGTAATTTCAAAATATTAATAAATCTAATTATGCAACCATCAAGTTCAGATATTTATTGATATGTTTTGGTTAAATTTAAATTTTAATTATTTGTGGAAGTGGCTTTGATATTAATTTTTATATTGGAAGTGCAAAAAGGATTTTATCTGTTCAAATGGACAGAAAGTTATTAGCTGCGCCTCATAAGTTATATGTAAATTAGTAACAGCTTCACCCGTTAAGTCTACCAACAAAAAGCACTTTGCGATTCTGATAAACGTTTTATCGCTGTCGTTGTTATTGTCATTGTTTTTTGTTTTATAAGAGATGTATAAATGTTGTGATTACTAATACGAGAGTCACGTGTGAGTCAGGCCTGGACGTGGCTATATTCTTGTATTATAATTAGATACATATACATATAATAATAAACTTTTACCAATTACTTTTCTTTATTTCAGTAAAGTTTAGTTTTCCATCCGTTGAGTTTCTAATCGTAAATGAATAGCACGCGGGATTTTAACAATTTAACTCTCACGCACTCACGCAAAATTTTGCGAGTGTCGCTATTATTGTTATTGAGATATTAATAAATTCGTAAAAAGGGCAATTGATCCCACTGTACAACGTAATCAATTAAAAACAACTAAGAGTACTATATTCGGCCGTGCCGAATCTTAAATACCTAAATATGATGTTTAACAACTGAAATAATATAACAATTGTTAGACAGACTAGTTTACGCAGAAGATATTTTATTTCAAATGTACAAAAAATTGTATTTAATTCAGCAATTTATAATTTAAATTCCTATTAGAATGTATGAAATTTAACAATTTACATATATACATACATAATAATTAGTTAATACGTTTGGATCAACTACTATTGTACTATTTTGGTGTACTATTTTGGTTCAATATATGGAAGCTATGACCTATTATGGTCCTAAGTATTTGAGGGCTATTTTTATAGAATTTCATATAAACAACGCTATTAACAAAAGTGGACCTTATATGGGAGCTATGCCGAATTATGGACCAATATTTAAAAAATCTTGTAGCACGATTCTTGGATACAAATTACTGATCGGTGTAAAATTTTGGTTCAGTACAGATTTTTTGGATATTTGTGCAGGTTAATGTGTTTTCCTGAAGTGGTTCTTATATGGAGGCTATGACCAATAATGGGCCTATCATCATAAAATTTGGTACATCGATTTCTTTATATATTGAATAAATTTGTTTCGAATTTTAACCTGATAACTATATTTCTAATGAGGATTTTAGTGATTTTCAGGAGTGGACCTTATATGGGTGCTATGGTTAAATATGGACCGATATTCAAAAAATTCAGAAGTATGATTACTGGATACAAATTACTGATCTGTGCGTTATTTCATTTTGATATCGATATGTTTTAAATATTTTTTGAGGTTAATATCATTTTCGGAAATGGGCCTTATAGGGGAGCTATGACCAATCATCGGCCAATTTGCATACAATTTAGTACAGTGATTTCTATGTATATGAGTATTATTTTTGTCGAATTTTAGCATGATTAAGATATTTATAAGAGATTTACTTAACTGATTTTCGGAAGTGGACCTATGGTCAAATATGGACCGATATTCACAAAATCCTGTAGTATAAATTTCCAAGAATAAATTATGGATCTATGTAAAATTTTGTTTTGATATTGATATTTTTTAGATATTTATGTAGGTTAATGTGTTTTTTGAAAGTGGTCCTTATATGGGAGCTATAACCATTACACAGTGCAACAGTGAAAAAAACACACGATCATGACTATATAGGTTCGACTCTACTACCAAAGGGTAGCAAACCCCTATACTCAGTTTGGCCATTTTGGTGACCGATTTTTTTTTATGGGCCCCAAAGTTTCTGAAAATCAGTGGGGCCTCTAAAAAAGGTGTCATCAATTTTTGGTTAACAGCTAATTCAGACTATGTGATACGGCTTAACTTTATATGTCAATAATATAGCTAAGAGTCCGCCAAATAAATTTTGTTAACATTTTTTTTTCAAAAAATAGCTTTTTCGTGAACTTTTGTTGAAAAAATATAGGAAGACAAATTTTTTTTTTTACTTTTTATACCCTTCACCTTCGTGAGAAGGGTATATATAAGTTTGTCATTTCGTTTGTAATTTCCACAATATAATTTTCCGACCGTATAAAGTATATATATTCTGGATCCTTATAGATAGCGGAGTCGATTAAGCCATGTCCGTCTGTCTGTCCGTTTGTCCGTCTGTCTGTTGAAATCAATTTTCTGAAGGCCCCAGATATCTCCGGGATCCAAATCTTCAACAATTCTGTCAGACATACTTTCGAGAATTTTGCTATTTAAAATCAGCAAAATCCGTCCATAAATAACGGAGATATGAGCAAAAATCCGAGACAACCTCTGAAAATTTCATCAAAAAACACAATGTATTGCATGCTTTGACAAAAAAGCAACATGTTTGGATGTGCATGCTTTGCGTATTTTGTTTTTTATACCCTACACCACCATAGTGGGGAGGGTATTATGCGTTTGTGCAGATGTTTGTAACGCCCAAAAATATTAGTCTAACACCCACCTTAAAGTATACCGATCGACTTAGAATCACTTTCTGAGTCGATTAAGCGATGTCCGTCCGTCCGTCCGTCCGTCCGTCCGTCCGTCTGGTTGGCTGGCTGGCTGGCTGGCTGGCTGTCCATGTAAACCTTGTGCGCAGAGTACAGGTCGCAATTTTGAAGATATTTCGATCAAATTTGGTACATATTATTTTTTCGGCTCAAGGACCAAGCCTATTGAAACTGGCTGAAATCGGTCCACTATTTCACCTAGCCCCCATACGAATGTCCTCCCGAAATTGGATTTTATCGGTCATAAATGTTTAATTTATATATGTATCTCCACAAATTCCGCTCCAAATAAGTTTTATATACACAAAATTCATGTCACCAAATTTTTTTACGATCGGTCCATAATTAGTCATAGCTCCCATATAGACCCGCTTCCGAAAATCACTAAACGTGCATAAATCGCTTAAAAATGTTGGTAAACACACAAAATTCAACATAGTTAACTTTAATATGGACATAAATCACATGACCTAATTTCATGGTGATCGGTCCATAATTGGTCATAGCACCCATATAACACCACTTCCGAAAATCACTCAAAAATATAAATTATTGAAATTTTAAAAGAAACATTTTTTTGCTCTTTTACTTAGTGTAGGGTATTATATGGTCGGGCTTGACCGACCATACTTTCTTACTTGTTTTTTTTTGTGTTTTGTTTCTTTTGGCGTAGTTGTTGTTTTTTATACAACTAAACGTATGTTTGGTTGTGTGTTGGTTTTTTTGCTTTGCGTATTTTGTTTTTCTTTTGTGTTTTGTTTCTTTTGGCGTTGTTGTTGTTTTTTATACAATTAAACATATGTTTGGATGTGTGTTGGTTTCATTGCCTTGCGTATTTTGTTTTTGTTTTTTCTTTTAGTGTTTTGTTTCGTTTGGCGTTGTTGTTGTTTTTTGTGTTCTTGATAAATTTACGCTGAAAGTGGGCAATGTACATACATATACAGTCAGCGTCAAAAGAAAGTGTACAACTTGTTTTTACTTTTAAAACGTTTTATTTACATATTAAAAAACAATTTTTTCTCCAGTTCTAGTATATTTAACAAAACACTTAATTGTTGTCTTGCAATATATAAACAAAAAACTAAACTATTTCAACTGCAACAAAAACAGTAACAACAAAACCAAAAATACTCCATTTTTAACGCGTCAGAAAAAAGTGTACACATTTAGAATTGCAATAAGATTTTTCTAGCTACATAAAAAAATATATTGTTATTCTTTATTTTTGCCTAGATTATAATTTTTTGTGGCTCTTGCTGCTAGTCTCATGAGATTTTAAGATAGTAGCTTTTCTTGCTTGATCGCGAGAACTTTAAAACCAAAATGGGAAAACAAACTGCAATTGAAACAAGAAAGTAAGTCATAAAATTTAAAAATGAAGGCAAATCGTCACGTGAAATCTCCTCTATAATAGGAAGAAGCCATAATACTGTAAAAAAAATTATAGACAAACAAAAAAATTTAGAATTTTAGAAGATCAGCAACGTGCCGGAACACCAAAACGCCTTAACAACTTTGAAATACGATCGATTGTGAGAGCAGTGAAGAAAGTATTCACAGTAAGTGCAGTAAAATTATGCGAAGAATTAACAGATTCGTCTGGAGTGAGTGTTAGTAACAGTACGGTTCGCCGAGCGCTACACCCAAATGCTCTATATGGTGGAGTTCCGAGAGAATAACCCCACATTTCCAAACGAAATAAAGAGCGACTTCGAGAATTCGCAAACATGTATAAAAACCAAGAATATTGTTTTGGAATAATGTGCTGTTTACGGACGAAAGCAAGTTTGAGATTTTCGGAAGTAAAAAAAGGAGTAAAATTTGGAGAAGCAAAAATCAAGAGTTCGACCAAAAAATGTACTATCCACCGTAAAGCATGGTGGTGGTTAGGTGATGGTGTGGGGGTGTATGGCGGCAAGTGGCATGGGGAAACTCATATTTATTGATAGTTTGATGAGCAAAACCGATTACCTAAACATTCTTATAGAAAATATGGAACCCATCATTAGAAAACTAAATCTAGACCGAACCTGGATCTTCCAACAGGACAACTATCCGAAGCATACTTCTTAACTTGTTAAAGAATGGTTGTTGTATCATACACCGAAACAACTGGAACAACCCCCACAGTCACCGAACATTAATCCCATTGAACATCTGTGGTAGCATTTGGACAGACAGATCAGAAAATGAAATATTACCAGCAATGACTTTCTACACGAAATCCTGCAGGAAGAGTGGTTCAACATCCCAACATCGGTGATATCAAATTTGGTAGAAACAATGCCAAGGAGGCTTGAAACTGTTTTAAAACCCAAAAGATGTCAAATAAAATCTAAACACGTTTTTTCTTCTAATTTCCCTAAACTGTACACTTTCTTTTGACGCATTAAAAATGGAGTATTTTTGGTTTTGTTGTTACTGTTTTTGTTGCAGTTGAACTAGTTTAGTTTTTTGTTTATATATTGCAAGAGAACAATTAAATGTTTTGTTAAATATACTAGAACTGGAGAACAAATAGTTTTTTAATATGTAAATAAAATGTTTTAAATGTAAAAACAAGTTGTACACTTTCTTTAGACGCTGACTGTATACTAATTATAAAAAATAATAATGCATCCACAACAAAGGTGAAGGGTATATAAGATTCGGCATAGCCGAATATAGCACTCTTACTTGTTTTAGAATAACTTCCAGGGTCTCCTAATTTTTCACTAACAATATTTAGCAAAGTTGTAGCTACGGTAAAGTTGAACAACTCTTGAGAACATATCAATGCATTCTGAACGTGTATAGTCACTCTAAATAGCACATAAAGATCACTTTGTACCTTAACAATTTTCGTTTTTACTATTTTTTGACGCTAAAACAAAGGCTTTTTGTTAAAATAGTATGATCTAGTCCACACTTCTATGTTATGCTGTATTATTTACTCGGCTGAGGTGTTCGGAATGGGGATCGCCAAAAAGCTATTTATGAGCAGAAATTTAAAATTTACAGTATTGGCCATAACTAAAGCACACCCTCAATAGATTTTTTCAAAACATAATTTTTTTTGATAAAAAATGCTTTTTTTAATTCTGATTTGTATATATTTTATTAACTTATATTGGTAATGTTCATATAACATTCATTTAGTAAAAGATAATTTTATGAACAATTAATTTAAAATGATAAATCATATAAAAACACAAAACGCAACGGACAAAACAAAAGCACCCCCTTATAAGATGTTTAAAAATTTGACTACGTTACTGTATATTTGCATTGTGAATTGATGGGACTGACAGCGAATGGATTTAAAAATTCCAGAAAATAAAAATAATGGAAGGCGTAGTGTGTATAATTTAAGTTTTATACAGTTTATTGTAATAAAAACAATGGCATGGAAAAAGTACTCCAGTGAATTTAAAATTAAAGTTATTGAAGACTGGAAGACGGATTTATCACGACATGAATTGAGTAAATAATTTTCAATTAACAGACTGGTCGCATATCAACGGTGCATTCTGGAGGACGTCCGCAAAGCAAAACACGATATTATGATTCCTTGATCAAAAGAGCAATTCAAAAATATCCTATAGCATAATCTAGTCAAGTATGAACAAGTTTAAGATTATGCGTTAGCGAAAGAACAATACGTTGAAGAGCAGTAGAAGTCGGATTATTCAGTTGATGACCAGCAAAAAAACCCATTATATCAGTTAAGAACAAGAAAGCTAGACTGGAGTTTGCCAAAGCGCACATCGACTAGAGTCCAAAAATGGAAGACGGTACTGTTTACTGATTAATCCAAATACAACTTAAAAAGTTCCGATGGAATAAGGCGTGTACGCAGACCAAAAGAAGAAAGATTGAATCCTAAGTATTGCAAAGGAACAATTAAACATGGAGGAGGCAATGTAATGGTCTGGTGATGCTTTTCTGGTCAAGGATTTGGGCCAAATCATAAAATTTATGGGATTATGGATCGCTTCATGTACCGTGATGTATTGAAAGCTGTAATGTTGCCTTATGCCAGTGAAGAGATGCCACTTATAGGGAGCTTCCAACAGGATAACGATCCTAAGCACACCTCCAAAGTTTGTAAGACTTGGCTTCAGAGCAATAAGATTCAAGTTCTTCATTGGCCTAGTCAATCTCCCGATCTTAATCCTATTGAGAACTTGTGGCACATTGTTAATATGAAAATAAATCGTGAAAATTGCGGAAATAAGGATCGGCAATTTTCACGTTTTATTTCATGCCGTTAAAATAGCCTGGGAAGGAATATCGAAAAACGCCATAAAAACATAATATCTTCTATGCCATCCAAACAAAGGATTTGCAACAAAAAATTAATTAAAATTTTTTATAGTATATCCTTGAAGAGGTGCTTTAGTTTTGTCCGTTTCATTTTCTAACTTAAAGTATTTTTTGATTTTAAGTTACCTCTTATGGAAAGGTTAACTTTGGAAGTATTTGTTTATCAATAATAAACATATTAACAAATGAATATAATACATAATAGATATTTAAAACTTTGTTTTTATACAAAAAAATACCATATGAAAAAAATGCACTGAGGGGGTACTTTAGTTATGGCCAATACTGTAGATAGTCCTTGAGAAGGTCTACAAAAATATGCTTTTATCTGTAGGTTATCTCTTGTAGTTCAAGAGATATTTAGGTTTATTTTTTTTTGGCCTACGAAAGGTCGAAATTAGTTTTTTATATATGACGTATATTTGCTACAAAATTCTAAAGCAAATAAAACAAACCTGATAATAATTATTTTGTCCCTATAAAAAGTTACACTCATCCAAAGTTGAAGCATCTTTTTATATATTTCAACTTTGTGAGCGTGTGTTTTTAAGTTTTTCCCAAAAAAGTCCCCATATTTTTTTCTTTTATAAAAAACTAATTTTCTTCGTGGCTATATACATTTTTTTATGACCTGGAAAGAGAACTTAATGCAAAAACGTATAAAGTAAAGTTTGACTAACTTAAGCGGACATTGTACCCCCCAGCCCTATCAAAACTTGGCCAATTTTGAAACAAAATTTTAGGTTTGAGTAAAAAATTCTAAAAACGCAAAGCACCGATCCTCAAAAACTCGTCATATTTGTATAGCCCTATATGTTGTTTATATATATACGAAACGTTTTTACTATCATACTGTAAATAACGTCAAAGTGGGCTATTTTCTAAAAAAAACTCAGTTTTTGGAACACATTTTCCGCGTTTTAGGAATTTTGATGTTTGAAAACAAAGAATGGCAACATTAGTGATGCCATTGACTTTTTTTTAGGTCTATATTATTCCTTCAAATTTTATTGTGATATCTGTAACTGTTCAAATTTTACATTAATTCCAGGTTTTTATTTTTCTTGATGGAAAATCTCCATTTTTAGTTTTTAAGGTAAAATACGTCCGAAAAAACACAAAGTTAATTAATTTCACTAAAATGTCAATCTCCAAGTCATAAGGTTTCCACCGATATCAAAAACGTATACAAATAGCTTATATTTACTCTTCAGAGGCTTCACAAACCTTGCCCACTTTCAAAAATTTTAATGTTTTTTCATAACTTTCATCAAGACGGTCTTGCGTGATCAAGATTGGATAAAGTGATGTGCCCGGATCATACCGATAATGATTTGCCCATTCTTCGTTATTCCAGCAAAATAGATAAGTATACACTCGAACATACATTTTTAACAAAATTTTTTTGTTTTAGAGTAAAAAAATAGTAAAAAAAAACTAAAATTTTTAAGCTACAAAGTGATATTTGACAGCTGATTTTCAATACCAAACTGCTTAGGAGAACAATAAACATTTGTTTTACAAGTCTACCAATTTTGTTTGCCTATTTTGGACGTGAGCGTGTTTTACACAGACAGACAGACGGACAGACAGACGGACATAGCTCAATCGACTTAGAATTTCATAAGGATCAATTATATATACCCTCATTCACCACTTATGGTGGTGGAGGGTATAAAAAATAATTAGTTGTTCATGATCAGTTGTACTATCATTTCAACATTATTTTTAACAATCATAAATAATTATTTATGTGTTAGCCATAATATAATATATGTATATGGTTGCCGCAATCATACAGTGAACATAATATTGTTAAAAACTTTTAATAATATAATCAAGTTCATTTTTTCTGCGTACACAGAAACAATTAAATTTCTGATTCAATCAAGAAATTTGCTCAATCAGACAAAATTGTGTTTGAATTAGGACCTATCACAAAATTTGTAAATTCAAACAAAAAATATTTTTTCAGTTAAAAAAAGTATGATATTAAATAAAAAAGTTGTTTGAATTTACAACACAATTTCAAAAAAAAATTTGTTTAAAACAGTAACAATTTTGTCTGATCCAAAAAATGATTTTTAAGCTAAATTGGTATAGAACCAATAAAAAAATTTTTAAAAAATAAAAAGGAAAATAGACATAGAAAAAGCTAAGTAAAAAAAAATAATAAATAAACATCTAAAACAACTTGTTTTATCCCAAGTGTTATCCCAAGTGTTGTATTAAAATAAAAATCAAACAAAAACATTAATAGAATCTATAAAAATATTTATAGAAAATAAAATTAGTTTCAGACAGGCGATTGTTAGAAAATATTTTAGCAATAATTCTTTCTGTGTAGTAAAGCTAATTTGGATTATTTCGGTGACGGTAGTTCAGCTAAAAGGATATTTAGGGGTAACAGTACCCAACATTGGAAATTATGGTTGATACATAATAGTATTCAAAACAATAATTTCATTATGGTTATACGAATACCATGATTTTTCTCTGAGTGTTTGTCATGCTGAATGCTTTAAAAACGTTTCAACCGCTCAATATTGCAATTCTGCGTGGTTGTAATAATACAACTTTTTTTTTATAAACAGAATTAAAACTATAAGATTTATTTAGTTTTTTTTTTCATATTAATTTTAACCACATAAGTACATATGTATGTATGTAAATATATTAAAAGCAATTTAAATATGTCCCTTGTTGTTGTCTCTTTATTTTACGATCCCCCATATTGTCTGGGAAATCTGTCATGAAGACTCAAAATCAGAACAATAATTCCAGTTCTCTGCCCGTAAAACGTGCACAAAGTCATTGTCAGCGGATGTTGATTGTGTTTTTTTAAAAATGAAAATTAATGTTTAATTATACAAAGCAACAATTATGAAGTTTTTAATTTTTAGTTATTAATTAATATAGAAAATGTAAGTAAGATGTGCTAGCAATTAATAAGATATTCGTTTAATTAGTTGTTCTGGGAAAATTTAAAGATTTAATTATTAGATTTAATTAATCAGGCAACTCTAGTTAAGATTTTGTGAGTAATTTTGAAAGATTACATTTAAACACGAGGGTGATTATTGCATTTTGACAACAGCACTGAACATTTTGTATATGAAAGTAACATTTTCAAATAATGAAATGCTATATTTAGCCATAAAATGGCTCAATTGACCGTCGCACAGTGTGGCAAATTTAAAAATAGCAACCAAAACTCTACACAGACGGAATTTTTTAATGCGGTTTTTTTTGTTTGATAGGTGACTTGCTTACCCTTATTTTGGTATGTATATTAATTTGAATATTAGGTTGTGGCAGAATGTAGTTATGATGTCTAGAAAAGTGATAGTTATTTTCTGAAGAATTATTAGCCATAATTTAATTAAGATTTTTTTTTTTGCAGTTTGCATATGAAATTCATAACAAAAAATTGAGTATTTATTGTATTGTATAACATAAAAACCAGTCCATATTTTTGTCGAATAATTAAAAAAATTTAAAAAAAAACTTGAATTTTTTTTAGAAAAGTTTTATAAGAAATATTTTATAATCCAAATTTAATAAATAATGATAATAGTAGTAAAGAATTATAATAATAACAAGTATGAAAGTATGGTCCGTCAAGCCCGACAATATAATACCCTAAACTAAGAAAATGAGCAAAATAATTTTTCTTTAAAATTTCAATAATTTGTTTTCGTGAAAGATTTTTTGTGTATACCAAAATTTTTAAGAGATATATATGCTCATTATAGTGATTTTCGGAAGAGGGCCTTATATGGGACCTATGGCTAATAATGGATCGATCACAATGAAATTAGGTCGTCTGATTTATGTCTACATGAAAGTTATTTGTGTTGAATTTTGTGTAGCTACCAAAATTTTTAAGAGATTTATTCTCGTTAAAGTGATTTTCGGAAGTGGGCCTTATATGGGAGCTTTGACTAATTATGGACTGATCGCCATGCAATTAGGTCTTGTGATTTATGTCTATATGGAAGTTATTTCTGTTGAATTTTATATTTATACCAAAATACTTTCAAATAGTACTAGGCTTTTTACGAAATATTAGGAATTCCCTAAGGTTCTATTCCATCAAACCTTAAATTTATGTAAAATTTAACACATTTTTAAAAATAATATGGAAGCGATTTCAAAAGTGGTGGAAACATATTCTGCATTGAAATTAAAGATATGAAACCATTTTAAAAAAAACCGCTTACTTCATAAAAATCCCTTTTGCAAATAAAAAGTTATAAGCGATTGAATTTTCAAAATTTATTAGAAAATCCTACTTTTCAATCAGATAATAAAAAGGTACATATTAGGGTGGGTCAATTTGTTCGGGCCCATGAAACGTGGTAAAGCGTATAGCAAATTCGTAATCTACGGAAAATTCTAAGAACTTTTCCCGAAGAAACCATGGTTTTAAAATCAAAATCGAGCTTCCGGCTTTTTACGAGAAGATTTGGAGCTCAAGACCTCTTTTGCTAGGTGACCTCGGGTATGTTCAATTTTAAAAACAATAATATTTCTTCGTTTGTGTTCCGATTTCAAAAAAAAATTACATATACATTACGAGTACTACATAAAACATCTCGTAGCTATCTATTGTCTCTTATAGCTTAAAAGATATTGGCATTTGAATAATACATTTTTAACATTTTTACCCACCCTACTCCAATTTTTTGATGACCGCGGTTCCAAACATTTACCGATTTTCTCCATTTTTACTTTATAGGACTAACAAGAAATGTATATATAAAATAAAGAAAGAATTGATTAAAAATCATACCTGAGTCCAAAGTTATGCATAAATTTAAAAATGGCGATTTTTCGTTATTTTTTTTGGGAAAAAAGTACTTTTATTCTTTTTGAGTTATCTAAAAAAATTTCTAAGAAGAACTTACCTTTGTTCTTCTCCTTTTTTATTTGTTTAGTAAATTAACATAACGATTTATGTATTTTTTGATTTTTTATTTTATTCAATTTTTATAAAAATAAAATACATTTTAGAAATTTACAAATGATTGTTTTAATAGCAGTAATTTACTTAATTGTATAAATGTGTTTTTGTTTCGAAAATTTACAAAAAATAATAAATTAATACTTATTAAATTTTAAAAGGTGCTAGTTAAATGTTTACTCTATTTGTTTACACAGTGCTACAGCTAAAAAAAAACACTTGCCAATTGAGAGTTGATGTTCTGGGAACCAATAAAGTTTAAAATTTTGAAAATAGCCCCCTCATAGGAAAGAGAAAGTTGCAAGTTTTATATGTTGGTACCATTTTCTGGTACTAAGTTTTTTTCAAAAAAGTGGCATAGTGCTAAATTTAATTTAAATTAACGAAGATACCATGTAATTTACTTAAAATATCTAAAATTTTATTTTATCAGACCTACAATCTAAATGTTTGTTTCTTTGTAGCACTGCCACAGTGGGGCAGAATCAAAATTTTTTGGAAATAAATCTGGCATTTCTAAACGGATTTTTCGTAGAACTTTACGTTATTATTTTGAAACATAAATATTTTTTAATAAAGCTTTAATTTTAAACGAAAAGAAATTATTAAAGATTTTGTAAAAAAAAAAATAACTTTTATTGAAAAGCTCTTAATAATATGCAGATGTTCTGGTTTATTTTAAAAGCAAACACAGAGGTTTGATTTCAAATTGAGAAACATTTGGTAAGGATTCGAGAATAATTGTTGTCTGTTGTTGTTCCATTTATTTTTTTTAAGATTTGGACCATTATTTATCATTTTGGTCCAGTAGATTGTCTGTTTTAATCTGACAGTCTATTTATTGTGATTTTTATTTCTTATTAAACAGTTAGCATGAGCTTCTTTGATATTTGTGTTGTTTAAAGGTAAAATGAAGATTACTGGTTTTGACATATTTTGTAAGATTTTATATGAACTCTGTAATTACACGTTCCATTAATTTTACGAGTAGACATTTAAAGCTGATTAAGAATAATTGAACATTTTTTTTAATTATTGTATGTATATTCATAAGGCATTAGTTTTGTTTGATTTCGTTCTGGCGATTTTGTTGGTGAATGACAATTCAGAGAGTCTCTCTGAAAAAATGTATATTTCAAAATAACTGATAACAATGATCAAGA
Organism: Calliphora vicina; assembly: GCF_958450345.1. NCBI lineage: Eukaryota > Metazoa > Arthropoda > Insecta > Diptera > Calliphoridae > Calliphora > Calliphora vicina. The sequence goes on from NC_088781.1 coordinate 671,328, forward strand.
TAAGTTTGAAGAAGTAGCAAAGTCGACAATTGCTTTCATTAAAACTCCAGTATACATAGTTCAAAGTTATTATTGTTAATATGAATTCAACTATGTATGTACATTAGGTATATAACTAATTTTGGCGAAATTTTTGGCATACCACCACGTAATTGCCAATGTTCTATTAGTAATGAAAATCATTTTTTTAGGTCATTTGGAATCAAAAACATCACGCACCAACACCAATTTCTAAAATAAACCAAACTTTTTTGTCTCGGAAAAATTATATAAATAATTTCATATTTTTTTTTTGCAAGCGCGAGGGATACTTCCCTTATTTAAAAATTATTTTTTGAAGTATGTCCGCAGATATTATTAAAACAAAATATATTGTTTTTCAAAATAATTTAAAAAATTAAATGAAAAACTTTATTGCGTTTGGTGCGTGAACTTTTTTAACAACCGCAAAAAAATAATACCGTGGTTTTTCATATTTTTTAATGCTCTATTCGACTATGCTATGCCAATTTGCATATTTGCAAAAAATGTCAAAAGTTATATCCCTAATGTACATATATATGTACATTGAACATTCGGAACATTTTAAAGTTTATAATGATAAAGTTTGTATTATTCAGAAAAATTTTAAAATTTAGCTTTTATTAAAGATTTTAGAATATAAAATAATAATAGTTTTTCATTACCTTTGTCATTAATTTATTAAATTATTTCGAAGGGTAGATGACAAAAGTTTTTGTAAATAAAAATTGGCTAAACTTGTAAAACATTTTATTAAATTACACTAGAAACAATGTGGAATTGATGTATGAAAAAGCGATATAATTTTATAGTTTTAATCAAAGTACAACAAGTACCTAACTCTATACATGTGTTAGTAAAAAAGTACCTAACTCTAAACATGTGTGAGTAACAAAATTACACATGTGTTGGTAACTTTTAAATTTTCTGCAGGCTACAGAGTTTTATAAATATGTTCTAAATTTGAGTTTGTACGAATTTTCAATACCAAAAATTGTAACTCTGTCCTAAAGTTTAAATTCTACAATAACAACAAATTACATGTCATGAAACTTTTTAACAATGAAAGTGTGCTAAAGGTGTTTAAAAAAAATATAAAATTATATGTGTTAAAGTAAGAATGTGTAAAAAAACGTTATTTTATAAAAAATTAAAAGTTTAAATTTCAAGGCCCGTATATGTGAGAGAGTAATTTGAAAGAAATGAGAGTTGGACTACTTGGTATACTTTGGTTTTAATATTAAATTGTATATACACCATTTTCATCTACACAAGTTTCTAATGATATTTCAGAATTTTCTATTTGTATTTAAAAAATTGCCAGTTATAAATTTCTGAAATATAATTCGAATGGAAATTTGTGAAATACAATTAGAAACTTTTGAAATGTAATTGAAAATGTTGTATTTATTATAAGTTTATTTCTTATACATATGTACTATGTCGAATGATTTTTGAAAGTATCGTTTATTTTCAAAATGAATTCTTTTAAAACTGAGACAAAATAAAGATAAAACATATTTAAAGCAAAAATATAAGCTAATATTTTAGAATAATTAAACCGATAATAGCATTTAGAATTATTAGTTACAATTATTTTGTTAAATTAGCTTAAACTGATGTTTTAAGTAAGAAACTTAACTAAACATTTTTTAAACTAATTGTCACGCCTTCAAGTTAAACTAAATTTATAATAAAACAAACCAAAAATCATACAAATAATTATTAAGCTTTAGGCTCCAGCACAATTTGTCTGCTAGATTTTATTTAAATAATTTTATTATTAACGATGAGACCAGTACTAATGTTACATAGGGAAATAGACCAGAGACACCATTGCAGCCATCAGAACTGCAGGTTTGACAAAAGACCGTCTTAATATAAGATGAAGTGGTATCACGGGCACATTTATCAGCGGGATCATCGACATCCTCATAGAAACAGGAGCGGGTTATAACACGTTTGCCATAAACTGAAAGAACAAAGAGTTAAGTCAGGTCACACAGTTTACAAATTTTAATTAAACAAATTTCAAATAAATTTAAGTTGTTTATAAATAGAAACTACTGGTATATCTGGTGGTAATACTTATAAAATGTGTTCAAATTTGTTTTTATTTTTTGTGGTTTTGCTGTTTATATTTGTTTTTCATTTCTACTGCTTGAACTTTTAATTTATAACTTTAATCTCAACTTTGGGTTTTGCGTAGGCCAAATGTTTATTAATTTATCGGAGTTTAGTTATTTTTTTTTGTTTTAATTTTCTGGTTTGTGAAAACCAGAGTTGGGGGTAGTGCACTAATTTTTAACTATCACTAATAGTTAGTGGTAGTGTAAAATAATTCACTAAGTTTTTTAATGTTTAGTGATGAGTTGAAAAATATAAGCCTCACTCAATAATAGTGATAGTGTAGTTAAAATTTTTTAACTAATAATATTTTGAAAATATGTAGTTAAAATATTTATACCCTACACCACCATAGTGGGGAGGGTATTATGCGTTTGTGCAGATGTTTGTAACGCCCAAAAATATTAGTCTAACACCCACCTTAAAGTATACCGATCGACTTAGAATCACTTTCTGAGTCGATTAAACGATGTCCGTCCGTCCGTCCACCCGTCTGGTCGGCTGGCTGGCTGGCTGTCCATGTAAACCTTGTGCTCAGAGTACAGGTCGCAATTTTGAAGATATTTCGATAAAATTTGGTGCATGTTATTTGTTTGGCCCAAGGACCAAGCCTATTGAAACTGGCTGAAATCGGTCCATTATTTCACCTAGCCCCCATACAAATGTCCTCTCGAAATTGGACTTTATCGGTCATAAATGTTTAATTTATAAATGTATCTCCACAAATTGCGCTACAAATAAGTTTTATATATACAAAATTCATGTCACCAAATTTTGTTACGATTGGTCCATAATTAGTCATAGCTCCCATATAGACCCGCTTCCGAAAATCACTTTAACGTGCATAAATCGCTTAGTAAACTTTCATATAGACACAAATCACACGACCTAATTTCATGCTGATCGGTCCATAATTGGTCATAGCACCCATATAAGGCCCACTTCCGAAAATCACTCAAAAATATAAATTATTGAAATTTTAACAGAAAAATGTTTTTGCTCTTTTACTTAGTGTAGGGTATTATATGGTCTAATGAAATAATTTTTTCTACACTAAAATTTTTAGTTAAAAAAATATTCCTGCACTATTTTTTTCAACAAAGAAATGCTTTACTCTATTCATAGTTTAAGTTAATATATTTTAGGAAAAAAACGTAATATTTTAAGATGTCCCATCGAAGTCCCAAAAATCAACAAAAAATACTTACGATGATACAACTGATACAACATATTTTTTTCTTTTTATAAGTAATGTCATTTATTTCCCTTTCTTTTTAAAGCATGGGATGTAGTTGTTCCAATGCATATATAGGGTACATTATACTTTCATCGCTATCAAAGTCTGTATTTTCCATTTTTAATACATCTTTTAACAAATTAAATCTTGTAATGTCCTATAATTTCTTCAAGTCATTATTTTGATTTAGTTTTTTAAGTCAAAATTATTTTTCATTATATATACATATACATATATTTAATATTCTAGTTTAAACTGGAATAACTTCATGATCACTAATTTTGAATATATTAGTGCAAAGAAAATTATTGAAGCTTCTTTTATGTTGATTGCACTCAACATTTAGTGTAGTACCCCCAACTCTGGCGAAAACCAATTTAGGATTCTATTTCTATTGGTTTTGGTACGGTTTTTTCTCAATTACATTATTTTTTTTTATTTTATTTTACAGTAGTGGTGTTTATTTTTTATTTTAATGGCAGCCATTTGAAATGCCACTTTATGCGAAAATATTGTCTGTTAAATTTATAATTATTGCGAGCAGATAACTTTTATGCAAATTATAACTACTGACATTTCAACAAGCCATAAACCATAGACAACTGAATTTTAATGCATTTTTAGTTTTTAGAGAAATGATAAACGATGATCAAATCTACAAATTAAATTTTCATACTGTTTTTAATAAACCTAAAGGAGCTTTATATTAAAATATTTAACTGATTTTCTTTTATAGACCAGAAAATTTTCATATTCCAAATATTTCTTCTTTTAAATAAATTTTATTATTTTTTTGCTTAAAAACTTTGATAAAACAAATTATATATTTTTTATTACAGATAAACAAAAAATCCAAAAAATTTGATTTAAAACTTGTTGAATGTTGGTTGTTGTAGTTGTTTTATTATTTCAGAGTCATTGTAGGCTCCAAAAAAAATGTAAAAAAGTCTAGATAAATGGAAAAACATTAAAAGTTGGTAAGATAAACCTTGAACCGATTCATATTGTACACGTAAGAAATTTTCTAAAAAAGCAATAGGTTGGAAAGGCACCAAATGATTTGCAGTGATTATTACCCATAAAAAATGCTGGCAATAAAATAGTTAGATAGATACAACACAAGTCGTCATATCCAATATTTACTATTTATGTAGTAAATAATAAAATAAGGTGGCTTACGAGCTCAAACAGAACAGACGGATGGACGGACGGACGGACGACGAACGGACAGTCAGACACACAAAATTGCCATAAAATAATAAACATACAAAAGCAAATGTAAATAAAAGTATGAACATTTTAAACAACGAAAAAAAAGGAAAAGTAGATCAGGTTATATGTCTAAGCCAGAAATATCAAAAAAAATCAATCTGAAAGTTTAAAAAAAAAAATTAAATACACGCATTTGTAATAAAGTTTGATAGGGTGTTACTTAAATTGTTTATTTTAGTTTCAGGAACATGTTTTTTAGTCGTGTTTATGCATTATTTCTTGAAGGTGATGTCGGTCAAGAGTCCATCGCCATTGTTTATGATAATTTACGTTCACAACCATAATATGATCATATCAGCTGTCATGTTATTATTAACTATATATGTAGTATAATGGTTGATATGTTATCATTATATGGTTACACAAAATCATATCATATATGATTGTAAATTAATAATATGATTATGATTACCATGACAAATAATTATAACAAGGCATTATATTATGTTTATGTAGGATCATATTAAAATATTTTCCTATACATACATATCGTCGTTGCTCTGACATGATCGGTTATGTGCAAAATTTTGAAAATTTTTTTATTGCTCCCTTTTGAACCCTTGGTAATCTACCCACCAAACCGTTTAATGATATCATTATTGGTTTAGAAGTTAGCAAATGTGTAGTTTTTACTAATTGTTCTTCTGGAGGATGGCTTGGTGCATTATCCACGATTAATAAAGCTTTCATTGTAAGGGATTTCGATTCTGAAAATGATTCAACCTTTAGAAAATTTAATTCAGGGACAAACATTTGAAAAAAAATATTGAAGATTCCAGATTCCACTTAATTTGTGCAAAGATAATTACAGGAAAAACTTAGTCACTATAAAATGTTTGTTTTTATTTTCGTCAAAATACATGTTGAGAATTTTGTTATTCCATATTTCATTCATTCATTCATCTAAATTTTTAGTTTTTCGTTCAATGAACTTCTTCCACGGTTTCCCATATTTAATTCACGTGAATTAAAGCCTGTTTCACAATATCGCATGAAAGATTTCGTTCTCATTCTAAGTGGAAGAAAGCTGATTTTTTATACCCTAACTTCATGTTTATGTGAAGGAATCATTTAAAGAAAGTAACCATTGAAAATGGTACTGTAACGACTTATTTTCTTATTTTTACATACTTTACTACTTTTGTTTTTTATAACTTCTGTTCGTATATTGAGCATAAAATTTTCGAAATATTCGCTATATAAGGTTGTCAATGTAAAAATGTATGTATGTATGTATGTATGTATGTATGTATGTATGTATGTATGTATGTATGTATGTATGTATGTATGTATGTATGTATGTATGTATGTATGTATGTATGTATGTATGTATGTATGTATGTATGTATGTATGTATGTATGTATGTATGTATGTATGTATGTATGTATGTATGTATGTATGTATGTATGTATGTATGTATGTATGTATGTATGTATGTATGTATGTATGTATGTATGTATGTATGTATGTATGTATGTATGTATGTATGTATGTATGTATGTATGTATGTATGTA